>NC_056746.1:323997997-324022997 GCF_019279795.1 Protopterus annectens
TTCAGACTGCAGATGAAGGCTGCTTACAACAGTTGTACTAATAATGTTCAGCCTGTGGATAAAGGCTGCATACAACAGTTACACTAGTAATGTTCAGTCTGCGGATGAAGGCTGCATACAACAGTTGTACTAGTAATGTATAGTCTGCGGATGAAGGCTGCATAAAACAGTTGTACTAGTAATGTTCAGCCTGCGGATGAAGGCTGCATACAACAGTTGTACTAGAAATGTTCAGCCTGTGGATGAAGGCTGTATACAAAAGTTGTACTAGTAATGTTCAGTCTGCAGATAAGGGCTGCATGCAACAATTGTACTAGTAATGTTCAGACTGCAGATGAAGGCTGCTTACAACAGTTGTACTAATAATGTTCAGCCTGTGGATGAAGGCTGCATACAACAGTTGCACTAGTAATGTTCAGTCTGCAGATGAAGGCTGCATACAACAGTTGTACTAGTAATGTATAGTCTGCGGATGAAGGCTGCATAAAACAGTTGTGCTAGTAATGTTCAGCCTGTGGATGAAGGCTGCATACAACAGTTGTACTAGTAATGTTCAGCCTGTGGATGAAGGCTGCATACAACAGTTGTACTAGAAATGTTCAGCCTGTGTATGAAGGCTGCATACAACAGTTGTACTAGTAATGTTCAGTCTGCAGATGAAGGCTGCATATAACAGTTGTACTAGTAATGTTCAGTCTGCAGATGAAGGCTGCTTGCAACAGTTGTACTAGAAATGTTTAATCTGTGGATGAAGACAGCATACAACAGTTGTACTAGTAATGTTCAGGCTGTGGACGAAGGGTGCATACAACAGTTGTACTAGTAATGTTCAGTCTGCAGATGAAGGCTGCTTGCAACATTTGTACTAGAAATTTTTATTCTGCGGATGAAGACAGCATGCAACAGTTGTACTAGTAATGTTCAGACTGTGGATGAAGGGTGCATACAACAGTTGTACTAGTAATGTTCAGTCTGCAGATGAAGGCTGCATGCTACCATTGTACTAGTAATGTAAAGACTGCGGATGAAGGCTGCATACAACAGTTGTACTAGTAATGTTCAGTCTGCAGATGAAGGCTGCTTACAACAGTTGTACTAGTAATGTTCAGACTGCGGATGAAGGCTGCATACAACAGTTGTACTAGTAATGTTCAGACTGCAGACGAAGGCTGCATACAACAGTTGTACTAGTAATGTTCAGTCTGCAGATGAAGGCTGCATACTACAGTTGTACTAATAATGTTCAGACTGCAGATGAAGGCTGCTTACAACAGTTGTACTAGTAATGTTCAATCTGTGGTTGAAGACTGCATACAACAGTTGTACTAGTAATGTTCAGACTGCGGACAAAGGCTGCATACAACGGTTGTACTAGTAATGTTCAGTCTGCAGATGAAGGCTGCATACAACAGTTGTCCTAGTAATGTTCAGTCTGCGGATGAAGGCTGCATACATCAGTTGTACTTGTAATGTTCAGTCTGTGGATGAAGACTGCATACAACAGTTGTACAAGTAATGTCCAGTCTGCAGAAGAAGGCTGCATACTACAATTGTACTAGTAATGTTCATACTGCAGATGAAGGCTACTTACAACAGGTTTACTAGTAATGTTCATACTACAGACAAACGGTACATACAACAGTTGTACTAGTAATGTTCAGCCTGTGGATGAAGACTGCATGCAACAGTTGTACTAGTAATGTTCAGTCTGCAGATAAATGCTGCATACAGCAGTTGTCCTTATAATGTTCAGTCTGTGGATGAAATCTGCATGCATTAATGGGGGTGATTCATCAAGATAGATTATTTTGTTTTCTAAAGGGTCATGAAAATAGCTTTTAAATGAGGTGCCAAGATTAAGTAAGACTGGCAGTGTTCCAATAATAAGTGACTGAAATGTATTCCTTTACTGATATTTCTTGCTTACTGTGTTACAACCATGTGAAGTCATTAAGGATAAAACTGTATGAGTCAGAGAAACACCACCATTTGTGCAGTGACAGTGATAGAAATAAACGTTGACAGACTCATGAATAAAAGCAAATGTACAAAGAGCTGTTTTGATGCTCATTTTATTTGTGTGAACTTCTAGTACTTGTTTTAACTTAAGACTCTACAGATCTTTAAAACATGATTCTGGCTATTTAAGCATTGTCCACAATAGATCAACACTGTTATTACTAGTTATTTGTTTAAGTTTGTTAACTGGGTAGGTAGAGTGATCCACACCATACCTTTCAATGTCCTAGCAAAAAAAAATCTGGACAAAGTCAAGAATAATGGGGGAACAAAGTCCCAAAATAGAGGCACGTTTTAAAAATTGCTCTTATAAGCTTAGAAAGTTGCTAAAAGAAAGGGTCTTGTGTTACCATTTATTTTCTGAAGGATATGAAGTCTGAAACTCAAATATCTGCCATTTTTTAATGAATACTCTCCTCCCTGATTTGCTATAGAAATCCAGAAAACCACAAATTTTATGAGGAACGGACCAAAAATATGAGTCAAAAATCTGGACATTCTGTGAAAATCTGGAGAGTTGAGTGATATGATCCAGAAACTCTTCTGTCATGACTTGGACATACATTCTCCAATTAAAAATTATTTTCTGTGAGTATAAATGAAAGCACACAGCAACATACCTCTCAATTTCTTAGCAGAAGAATCCTGGACAAAGTCAAAATAATGGGGGGACAAAGGTCCATAAATAGGGACAAATGCTTAAATATTGCTCTTATGAACTTTGAAAATTAACAGTCACAGTATTTTATTGACGTGCATTTTCTGAAGGGTACAAAAGTCTGTCACTGGTGTGATTAGTTCATTCCTCAATGACTTGCCAGAAAACCACAATTTTTATGAGGAACACACCAAAAACATGAGTCAAAGATCTAGATATTCTGCTAAAACCTGGACAGTGGAAGAGAATGGACAACAATACAAAAGTTTCTGCACAGAAATTCCATGGAACTTTCAGTACAGGATGTAAAATAAGAAGACATGATATACATTTATGACGTACAATAAAAACAGTAACAGTTAAAACAAATATTTACATTATGTACAGCATTATGTTAATTAGGTGAATTTACTAGTCCTAGTCCTTGGCATGAAAAAAGAACAAGTTGACTTTTATTACATGGCCTTTAAGTTCTTTTCTGAAATCATGAAGGGTGCTTTGCTGCCTAACTTCTGGAAGGAGGTGGTTCCAGAGAGATTGGCTTAGTTTTTACAAGGCTCTTTCTCCTACTGTTTTGCATCCAGATCTACTTAAGTAAAGGGAGCCATTGTAGTTGTCCCAGAATGACTAGATTTCTTTTCTAAACTGTAGGTTTGACTGAAGTGGTGGGCATTGACCTTGATTAAGGATTTTAAAATATAGAGAGCCAGTTAATGCCATTAAGTAGTTTACAGTGATGTGTTTTTGACTCTGCAAGAAGGACATACCTACACAACTCATTTAAAGTGGATTGTATAGTGTGTGTGTGTGTGTGTGTGTGTGTGTGTGTGTGTGTGTGTGTGTGTGTGTGTGTGTGTGTGTGTGTGTGTGTGTGTGTGTGTGTGTGTGGGACCATATTCAGTTTTGGGAATAAGACCATTGCATACTATGGCTTGTCTAACTGCAGGAGATATAATATGTTATTTTGTAATACAGTTTTAGTTGTGGTATTGTTTTGCTGGCAACTTTGTGTGTCGGATAAAAGTTTGAGGAATATCAAGCATCAGACCAAGGTAAGCTTGTTCTGTGGTGTTAGGGATGAAGTTCCCATTGTTGTCTATGATTCACATGGGAGGGAGATAGGAGTGTCAAGTGTCAGACCAAGGTAAGCTTGTGCTGCGGCATTAGGGATGAGGTTCCCATTGTTGTCTCTGATTCACATGGGAGGGAGAGGGGAGTTCCAGGGTAAATTTGTTCTGTGGGATTAGGGATGAAATTCTCATTGTTGTCTATGATTCGCATGGGAGGGAGATAGGAGTGTCAAGTGTCAGACCAAAGTTAATTTGTTTTGTGGAGGTAGGGATGAGATTCTTGTAGGTCAGGGTGTGAATGTCCTTTTAAAAGCTATTCCAGTCACTGGGCATGTGCATATAAGTACAGAGCACATGCAAGCAAGAGTGCCATTTTGTAGTGAGCAGCCAAGGTGTAAGCATGCCTATGTGTACTAGTCAGTCAGTTAGTTAGTTCGTTTAAGTTTAATGTTACCAGTCTCCACCCTGATGTGTTTTTGTGTAATAAACTACTTAAATAAACACCCAGCCTCATCATCTTATTGAATATTCACAAGGCGAGTAACATGGTGTCAGAACGGGATCCAGAGAAAACTTCTTCTTCAGGACCATGAGGCAGGCAGTTACAGTTGGAAGAAAATACAGGAGTGGATCATCCTGCTCAAATTACTCACAAACAGGTCAGAAAGATAATTTCAGGTGCTAAAACTCATTGAACTGATTTTTTAGTCAACGAATATAAAATGAAGTCTAAACCTCAAAATGCACTCACTCAAGGCACTCTTTAAAATGGAGAACATCGACATCTGTGCAGTGACAGAGACCTGTTTCAAGGCTCCAGAGAGCACCCCTGCATTACCAGGCTATAATTCATACCACACCTTTCGGCCACCTAACCTGGACCAAAACACTAAAGGCAGAGGCATGTCCATATTCATTAAGGATATCCACACCTCTAGGCTAGTTGCTCATCATAATGCATCCAAAATTATCCAAGTGCAACTAACACTGGGCAAGACTGCCATCCAGGTTGCAGCTTATTACAGATCCCCCACCATGCCCCATGATTCCCACTCTTCATTTCTTAAGATATTGGAAAATATTAAGGTACAACCCAATACTTTAATTATAGGTGATTTCAACTACCCCACCATCAACTGGGAAAACTAGTCATGTACCAACTCATTCACTCAATATTTTCTGGAATTCATAAATTCCAATGCCTTGGATCAGCTTGTCCACACCCCCACCAGGGGCAGCAATATCTTGGACATTTTGTCATTACCAATATGGGTAACCGGTGTTCCATGCCAGAGGTCAACTCCTCGCTGGTCAGATCTGACCACAAGCTAATCACCCTAGACATCTATATCCCACTTCCACCCCCTATTAAGGAAACCACCATCAAAAACTACTCCAAAGCCAACTTCATGCTTCTTAAGACAGTAGTGGCAAACTTCACAACACTCATGCAACGGAAATAGAGGTATGACTGCTGAATCCTACACAAATGCACTGTATAAGCACATTTACGAGTGCATCAATTGTGCCATCCCCAACAGAACCAAGACGCTATCCTCCAAAAAAAGGAAGTCAATCTAGTGGTCCCCTGCCATAAACAAACTCTACAACAGAAGGAAGAAGCTGTTGCAAAAAAGAGTAAAATCCCAATATTGGAGGAACTCCCTGGTCAGCCTCAGCAAGAAGCTGAGATCCCTCATAAAATCTTCCAAAGCCAGTTATGAAAATAAAATCACCACTGATTCCAAAGACAACCGCAAAGCATTCTACAGCTATGTCAAGAATCTCAATGGCAACACTCAGATCTGCTCTGAGCTACAGCACAATGGCACTAAATATACAGAACCAACCGATATTGCCAGCATCCTGGCAAATAGGTTCAGTGCTAACTTTACCCCCCCTCTCACCCTCTAAAGGGCCTATCTTAATACCTGAAGAATGCAAAGCCCCTGTAATCATGGATGAAAAAGTAAAGACTGCACTCTCCAAAGCCAAAAACACAGCATCCATGGAACCAGACAACTTTCCAGGCTGCATACTGCATGAACTACAGAACGAACTGGCACCCCACCTAAATACCATGTTCAGTCATAGCTTCACCTCAGGCTATGTGCCTCCTGAAAGGCACACAGCAACAGTTATCCCACTCCACAAAGGGGGTGCCACCATGGACCCCAGAAACTACTGCCCCATTAGACTGATGAGCCTGTTCTGCAAGGCCATGGAATGTACCATTTTGGAGCTTATAAACAAACCATAGGTAACCTCCAAACCCTGGACTCCACTCAGTTTGGGTTTGTAAAAGGTACATCATGTCTACTAAACCTGATTGACTTCTTTGAAGCAGTCAATAGAGCCGTAGATGAGGGCAAGGTAGTGCACACAGCCTATCTTGACCTCGCCAAGGCTTTTGATACCATCCCCCACTCTGGAATTATAGATAAACTCACTAAACTGGGCATAAATCTCTATGTCACAAGATGGGTGGCCAGCTGGCTCACTGTCAGAACCCACACAGTAAAAGTAGCTGACTTCAAGTCTGACTTCAGGCCAGTGATGAGTGGAGTATCACATGGTTCAGTCCTGGGTACTGTCCTGTTCGGCATCTACTTCTCTAAAGTGCAGGCCAACACAGAAGGTCTTTGGCTAACAAAGTTTGCAGATGACTGCAAACTAGGAGCCATAACAGAATCACCTAATGATGTAGACTTTCTTCAAAAAGGCCTCACAGAGACAGATGCTTGGTGTCAAAGTCATGGCCTCAAGCTCAATGCCAAGAAGTGCATTGTCATCCCCTTTGGGAAAAACTTGGTACCCATGAACTACCACATAGGCGGTACCTCACTAAACACTGAAAGTGTGATAAGAGACCTCGGGATACAGGTGGACAGTAGTCTCTTCTTTGATAACCACATTGCCACAGTAGTCAGGAAATCCTTCTACATGGCACACCTAATCTCAAACGGTTTCTCCTCTAGAAAAAAGGAGGTCATTGTTCCTCTCTACTCATCCTTCATCAGACCCATTATAGAGTACAATGCCCAGTTTGGCATGTATCTCACAAGATACCTACAACAATTGGAAAGGCCATCGAAATACCTCACTAAGAGGATTACCAGTCTCAAACAGATGCCATACGCAGACCATCTAAAAAACTCCAGCTCTACTCCATCGCATATTGCCTACTCAGAGGCGATCTCTGCCTAACATAAAAAGCTATGTCAAACCCAGAGCTGTTGGACATGCTACACTTAAATAAATCCCAATCTCTTTAAACCACATGCTCCAGGGACCTAAACCTTGTCACCACAATAAACAGAACATGCTGGAGGGATAGATTCCTGTCCCAGAGACTTCCCATACTCTAAAATAAACTCCCCATTCATGTCAAGCAAAGCTCCTCATTGGCCCTCTTTAAGAAAAATCTTGACAACTGGATGGGGAATAGAAAATTCTCCCTGGGGATCACTTCTGCAGAACTGCTTGACAGGGGCACAGGGAAATAATTTTCTTGGGTGGTGAAAGCTAGGGAACCTTTTTGGCTAGGCTTATATAGGCCCCAAGGCTGATAGCCTAGTACCTACCTATGAACCTATGAAGCATTAAAACCATTCAGAACAACTTTCTAAATAAATGAAATGTTCAAAATTATGACATATTGATAAAAATTCTCAAAATACTTGAAATATTTTACGAATTACATTAAAAGTATAAAAAAAGAGAAAACCATATTTTTTCGCTATGTGCTTCTTTCTCTTATTAACTAAAGCTATTCAAGATATCTGAATTATACAAAGTGTTTGCAGGTTTCTGCAGTACAACAGTACAATTATTTCAGAGAAAAGTGTCATTTCAAAGAGTTTATGGTGCAGTTGAATATTTTTTTGAGTACCTGGTATGTGTTTATACATAATTACAAGGTAATTTTGTTGGCATGGCAGAAAGATTTTGCAGACCTGCTCCACTTGTATTTGATAATAATGTTGCTGAAAAAGGGAGAGTGAGCAAGAATATGATATTTTCATACATGCTGCTTTTTCTGATAAAGATGCACATACAAAGCCATTTATTCTGCTTAATTTAGCTGGTTCAGAAGCCAGTGAAAGGGAGCGTTCATTTGTGTATGCCCTAGCTGTGTATGCAGGGGAGGGGGAAGACCACCACATAGTGGTACCGGCTGAAATCAAGGAAGACCCTGAGTGCTTAAAACATAAATTTAGAGAAATGTGTAACCCCCAAACAAATATTACCATGGAAAGGCACATATTTTACACAAGGTATCAAAAGCCTGCTGAAACTTTTACAACAGCTTTTACTAGAAAGACTCACCCAGACTCTGCTACAGTTTGCTGAGAAGGAAAGGTTAGTTTGCTTTTTATTTGTTGTATTTTGTATTACTTTATTGCCTTTTTATATTTTGAATACTGTGATTTGTTTTCTTTACCTTGTGTTTTAATTGTATTCTGCTTTTAACTGCAAAATAAAACTTCAAAAGAGACCACAGCTCTGTCTCTTGTGAGTCAGGCAGAAATTAGAACTGATCAATTAAGGACTCATACATAAGACAGAAGAGGTCACTTAAGGTTAATCATTTGTGAACTGGGGGGGTGGAGCTAGGAACTAAACCTTCTATTTAAGGGGTAAAATAAAACATTTCAGAGCTTTACTAGAAAGGCTCACCCAGACTCTGCTACACTTGCTGTGAAGGAAAGGTTAGTTTGCTTTTTATTTGTTGTATTTTGTATTACTTTATTGCCTTTTTATATTTTGAATACTGTGATTTGTTTTCTTTACCTTGTGTTTTACTTGTATTCTGCTCTTAGCTGCATATTAAAACTTCAAAAGAGACCACAGCTCTGTCTCTTGTGAGTCAGGCAGAAATTAGAACTGATCAGTTAAGGACTCATACATAAGATAGAATAGGTCACTTAAGGTTAATCATTTGTGAACTGAGGGGTGGAGCTAGGAACTAAACCTTCTATTTAAGGGGTAAAATAAAACATTTCAGAGCTTTACTAGAAAGGCTCACCCAGACTCTGCTACACTTTGCTGTGAAGGAAAGGTTAGTTTGCTTTTTATTTGTTGTATTTTGTATTACTTTATTGCCTTTTTATATTTTAAATACTGTGATTTGTTTTCTTTACCTTGTGTTTTGCTTGCATTCAACTTTTAACGGCATATTAAAACTTCAAAAGAGACCACAGCTCTCTCTTGTAAGTCAGGCAAAATTTTTTTCCCCACCCTCTGACCCGCTTACTGTCGTGTTCTTTAATACCACTGTCTTTCTAGTTGCCTGCCTCTTATGTTAATTTGACCATATATCTCATTTCCTCTCTGCTTTCACTGGCTTGTGTGAATAAGCACAAAATTATCATTTTGTGAAATCACTCCCCTTCAACTATTTAAATTTATTGGCCATCCTACTCTATTCCATAGTACCAGAATACAAAAGTGACCACCCCCTTTCAATCTATCTTGCTGTTTTAAAAATAGTGACTCTCCACTAAAACTTAACTTTTTAGACAGGTAAAACTTAAGTTACCTACTTTCACATCTAACTTATCTAGTGCACACTGCAGTATTTAGGATAAACCATTTTTTTCATCTTACCTTTAAGCATCCCTGTGACTAGCACTTGCTCTAATAACTGCTGGAAAGCACTAGGAAGCCTTAAACTGATACAAGCACTCAACTCTCCTTGTTAATAAAGAGAAATTAATTGTAGGCACTAAACAGCCTATAATTGCAAAGTACCTTGCTAAGGCAAAGGAAAACATCTCCTGTACTTTACAAAAAAAGCACCAAACCAGGCATGTCCAAGGGTCAGCTTCTGGTGATTTCTCCTGCCCACCTGGTGAATCTGGGCATACTGGGGCAATGCAGCAATTGCCTCATGTACACAGACAACCCTCTCCTCCTACCACCCAACACTACAACCTGTGAGAGATGCACTTACATAGCCAAACTGGAAGCAAAGCTCTCTCCACCCAAGATTGTGCTAAACAGTCAAGACGAGAAGGTTAATACCTGCACTACACCTCAAGCAACACATAGCCATGCCCCAAGATTCTCACTACACCTTTCTGAACCCACACCACCAACACCCACACATAGCAACATTAAATCCACATATGCAGAGGTCCTTAACTGTAACCTGCCCAAGCAACAAGGACCTCCGAAGCTAAAACGCAAATACCAATCACAACCAAAGTGTCACATAGCTCACAACACTAGTGTACTACCCAGCAACAGCCCCTAAAGCAGGACAACATTCCTAACACTTTGGTCATAGGTGACTCTATAGACCGGCACACTGATGTCCCACTCACCAGGCTAAACAAGGAGAAAATTACAGTCAGCCGCCTGTTGGGTGCCAGGCTCTGCCACATAACGCATGCACTCAAGTCACTCCACAACAAGTACAAATATGACTCTGTAATTGTCCATGTTGGAGTGAATGACTTGAAATGTACCTCCCTGGACTACATGAAAAGAGACATGGAAGAGCTCTTGGATCATGTGGCCCAGGCACATATGACCCTAGCCCTGAGTAGCATCCTGCCTTCGTCCAGAATGATACCACAATATAACCACAAAATGATTGACTTCAACAATTGGCTAAGCTTCTGGTGTCATTCAAAGGGGATCCAGTATCTGTCTGCCTGGGATAACATGATCGACAGACCACAATGCTTTGCCAGAGATAGTCTGCACCTGTTGCCCCTGGGATTCGGGTTATTGGCTAAGGCTCTTGCCACCCTTATAGTGCCTTTTTTAGGCAAAGTTCAAAGGACAAAACCACCACTGTTAACAGGTACAAGCATGCAAATTCTGAAGGTAAGGCTACTCAATGCTAGAAGTCTAAACCTCAAAATGCACTCTCTCAAGGCACTCCTAAAAACGGAGAACATCGATATCTGTGCAGTAACTGAGACCTGGTTCAAGGCTCCAGAGACACCCCTGCAATACCAGCCTACAACTCTTACCACACTTTTCGGCCACCAAACCAGGACCAAAACACTAAAGGTGGAGGAGTGTCCATATTCATCAAGGATATTCACACTACCAGGCAAGTTGCCCAACACAATGTGTCTGAAATTCTCCAGGTGCAACTAACACTAGGTAAGACTGCAATCCAAATTGTAGCTTGATACAGATCCTCCACCATGTCCCAAGATTCTCACTACACCTTTCTAAACATACTGGAAAATATTAAGATACAACCAAACACCCCAATACTGGGTGATTTCAACTACTCTGCCATTAACTAGGAAAACTACTCGTGTACTAACACCTTTGCCCAACGGTTCTTGGAATTCATAAATTCCAATGCCCTGGATCAACTAATCCATAGTCCCACCAGGGGCTCCAATATCCTAGACCTGGTCATTACCAACATGGGAAATCAATGCTCCACACCTATGGTCACCCCCTTGTTGGTCAGGTCTGACCATAAGCTAATCACCCTTAACATTCACATCCCACCCCCAACCCCCAGTAAGGAAACCTCCATAAATAACTTCTCCAAAGCCAACTTCATGCTACTCAAGTCAGAAGTGACAAACTTCATGACACCCATGCAGACGGGAACTGAAAGTTTGACTGCTAAATCCTACACTAAGGCACTGTATGACCACATCCACTCATGCATGAAATGTGCCATCCCAAATAGAACCAAGATGCCCTCCTCCAAAAAAAAGGAAGCCAATCTGGTGGTCCCCTGCTATAAACAAACTTTACAACAAAAGGAAGAAACTGTTGCAGAAAAGAGGAAAATCCCAGGATGCAAAAAACTCCCTTACCAGCCTCAGTAAGAAGCTGAGATCCCTCATAAAATCCTTCAAAGCTAGTTATGAAAATAAAATTGCCAAAGATTCCAAAGACAACCACAAGGCATTCTATAACTATGTCAAGAATCTAAATGGCAATGCTCAGATCTGCTCTGAGCTACAACAGAATGGCATTAAATATACTGATCCCAAGGATATTGCCAATATCCTGGCAGATCAATTCATTGCCAACTTCACCCCCTCTCACCCCCTAAATGGCCCATCTCAATACCGGAAGATTGCCAAATTCCGGTAATAATGGCCACACAGGTAAGAAATGCACTCTCCAAAGCTAAGAATACAGCATCCATGGGACCAGATGACATTGTGTATTACATGAACTACAAAATGAACTGGCACCTCACCTAAGTGTCATGTTTAGTCACAGCCTCACCTCAGGCTTCATGCCCACTGAGTGGTGCACAGCTATAGTTTTCCCACTCCACAAGGGGGGATCCACCTTGGATCTCGGGAACTACTGCCCCATCAGTCTGATGAGCCTGATCTGGTTAAAAGATACAGGCCTAAGGGTGTGGGCTGCTTCAGTGAAATCCCAAGACTTTCTAGTAAGTTCCAGGGCAGCTCCAGTAAAATCTAGAGCATGCTCAGTGAAGCAGAGGTACAATTTAAACTTGGTTCATGCAAAAGCCAATCTTCTTTATCTTGCTGATACTTTATCCAGATCACCCAGAAAAAAACACTGAACAGCATAAAAATGACAAACCTGATTTTGAAGTCATGGAAGTGAAACATTTTTCTTCCACACATCTTGATGAGCATAGGACTCACACATCTTCAGATCCAGTTCTCCAGGAGCTCAACCATTTTATCATTCGAGGATGGCTGTCAAAGCAATCTTGTTTACCGTTAGAAGTGCAGCAGTATTTTCATTACCGAGATGAGATTTTGATGGACTATGGTATCATCATGAAAGGTCCGAAAGTGATTGTTCCAAAACCCTTGAAACAAGAGTATATTAAGATCTTGCATTGTGACCACCCAGGAACTGATTCTACCAAAACAAGGATGAGAGGACTAGTATTTTGGCCTTCTATGTCAAAAGACATTGAGAAAGAACTTTCAGCTTGTTCTGTTTGTAATAGTACTAAACTACATCAACAAAAAGAATCACTTCAGCTAAGCCAGATTCCTGAACTACCATGGTTGACAGTAGCTGCAGCCATTTTTGAATGGAATGTTCATCATTACTTGGTGTTAGTAAACTCTTATTCAAACTGGTTCGAGATTGACCTACTTCCTAACCTGACATCCAATACTGTCATTATAAAATTTGAGACATTTTTCTGTCAATGGCAGTCTGCACAAAATCATTTATGACAATGGTGCACAGTTTACAAGTCAGCAGTTGAAGAGATTTGCTGAAATGTGGGACTTTGTTCATGTTACGATTAGTCCTGATATCCACAGTCAAATGGCTTGGTAGAACGTGCAGTTCAAAGTGCAAAACAGCTGTTGGAAAAATCTAAACGTGACAATACTGATGTTTTTCTAAATCTCCTAAATCTCAGAAACATACCTCAGGACAATCTTCTTGATTCACCTGCCAGAGGTTAATGTTGAGACAAACCAGAACCACACTGCCAGTCAGTAAGAATTTGTTGGTTCCAAGTGCTAAAAACAACAAACCAGTAAAAACTCAACTCCTAAAGAAGCATTTGTCCCAAAAGTCTTACTATGATAAAACCAGCAAACCTCTGAATCCATTGAAAGAAGGAGAGATAGTGAAGATGCAGATAGCAAAAAGATTTGACCAAATGGGACTTGTGAAACATTTGTGTGAAGAACCGAAATCGTACATTACTGAGTCTCAAGACATGGAATTCAGGTGGAATTGGAAACATTTACTAATGGTGTTCGAGTCAGTGTTGCAACATTTTGCAGGTAACAAACACTCTAATTCTCAGAGTGATTTGTTCAATGTTTCTGTTCCAGAGAACATTTTGCTGCCAGTTCCTATTTCTGAAAGTATCCCCGAAAGTCCTCAAGAAGAATATTCCACAGTGACAGTCCTGTTGCTAAACTCAGTTCTAGTTATTACATTATGAGGTCAGGTCAAATCTCAAGACCTACTCTGAAATACACAGGCAACCTGGACATGATTGTTATTTGTTTAAGAGTGTTA
Source organism: Protopterus annectens (assembly GCF_019279795.1). Lineage (NCBI taxonomy): Eukaryota > Metazoa > Chordata > Ceratodontiformes > Protopteridae > Protopterus > Protopterus annectens. The sequence continues at coordinate 324,011,717 of NC_056746.1, forward strand.
ATCATCAATGGAAGGTATGTTTGTTCTGTGGTGTTACAGATGAGGCTTCCATTGTTGAATGTGATTCACATGGGAGGGAGATAGGAGTGTCAATTGTCAGACCAAGGTATGTTTGTTCTGTGGCTTCAGGGAAAAGGCTCCCATTCCTGTCTATGATTCTTATGGGAGGGAGATATGAGTGTCAAGCATCAGACTTAGGTAAGTTTGTTCTCTGGCATTAGGGATGAGGTTCCCATTGCTGTCTGTGACTCTCATGGGGGGAGATAGGAGTGTTGAATGTCAGAGCCAGGTAAGTTTGTTCTGTGGCATTAAGGATGAGGTTCCAATTGTTCACATGGGAGGGAGACTGGAGTGTCAAGCATCAGACCAAGGTGAGTTTGTTCTGTGGTGTGAAGGATGAGGTTTCCAATGCTGTCTATGATTCTCATGGGAGGGAGATAGGAGTGTCAAGTGTCAGACTAAGGTAAGTTTGTTCTGTGGTATTAACAATAATGTTCCCTTGTTGTCTATGATTAGCATGGTAGGGTGTTAGGAGTGTCAAGCATCACAATACTGCATGTTTGTTCTGTGACATTAGAGATGAGGTTCTCATTGTTTTCTATGATTTGCATGGGAGGGAGTTAGGAGTGTTAAGTATCAGACCAAGGTAGGTTTGTTCTGAGGCATTAGGGATGAGGTTCCCACTATTGTCTATGATCCTCATGGGAGGGAGAGAGGAGTGTCAAGCTTCAGACCAAGGTAAGTTTGTTCTCTGGCATTAGGGATGAGGTTCCCATCATTGTTGTCTATTATTCGCGTGGGAGGGAGATAAAAATGTCAAGAATCAGACCAAGGTAAGTTTGTTCGGGTCTATATTAGATAATCGAACTTTCAAAAGTTCGACTGTATGTGGTCGACACCATATGATCAGACTTTTAAAAGTTCAAACATGTAATAAAAAAAATAAACTACACAAATAACCTACATGAATGTTTTAAGCAGGGGGCAAGCCCCCCTGCACCCCCCCACACCCACCACTCTTAAAATATACCAACTCCGAGATCGCACTACAGTGCAGAAAAAGGGAAATCATCCCATTCCACGCTGTACAGAGATCTCTGTTAAAATGTTCGAACTTTAAAAAATTCGATCATATGGTGTCGACCATATGGCACTCAAACATTTGAAAGTTCGATTATCTAATATAGACCCATTTGTTCTGTGCCAATAGGGATGAGGTTCCCTTTGTTGTCTGTGACTCTCACGTGAGGGAGATATGAGTGTCAAGCATCAGGCCTAGGTAAATTTGTTCTGTGGCATTAGGGATGTGGTGCTCATCATTGTCTATGATTTGTATGGGAGGGAGATAGGAGTGTCATGGGTCAGACGATGGTAGGATTGTTCAGTGGCAGTAGGGATGAGGTTCCCATTTTTGTCTGTGATTAGCAAGGGAGGGAGATAGGATTGTGAAGCATCAGACCATGGTAAGTTTGTTCTGTGGCATTAGGGATGATGTTCCCATTGTGTTCCCTAATTCAAATGGGAGGGACAGAGGAGTGTCAAGCATCAGAACCAGGTAAGTTTGTTCTGTGGTGTTAGGGATGAAGTTCCCATTGTTTTCTCTGATTCATATGGCAGAAAGAGAGGGGTGTCAAGCGATAGACCAAGGGAAGTTGGTTCTTTGCCTTTAGGGATGAAGTTCACATTGTTGTCTATAATTTACATGGGAGGGAAATAGGGGTGTGAAAGGTCAGAGCCAGGAAAGTTTGTTCTGTGGTGTTAGGGTAAGGTTCCCATTGTTGTCTATTATTTATATTGGAGGGAGATAGGAATGTCAAGCCTCAGATAAAGGTATTTTTATTCTGTGGCATTAGGGATGATGTTCCCTCGTTGTCTATGATTCATAAGGGAGGGTAGTATGAGTGTCAAGTGTCAGAATACGGCAAGTATAATAAGTAATATAATAGTAAGAATACTGTGACATTAAGAATGAGGTTCCCATTGCTTGCTATGAATTACCTGTGAGAGGGATAGGAGGGACAAGCATCAGAACAAGGTAAGTTTGTTCTGCGGCTTTAGGGATGAGGGATGAGGCTTCCATTGCTGTCCCTGACTCTCATGGGAGGGAGATATGATTGTCAAGCATCAGACCTAGTTGAGTTTGTTCTGTGGAATTAGGGATAAGATTCTCATCATTGTCTGTGATTCGTATGGGAGGGAGATAGGAGTGTCATTGGTCTGACCATGGTAGGATTGTTCAGTGGCAGTAGGGATGAGGTTCTCATTTTTGTCTGTGATTCGCATGTAGGGAGATAGGAGTGTCAAGCATCAGACCAAGGTAAGTTTGTTCTGTGGCGTTAGGGGTGAATTTCCCATTGTTGTCTATGATTTGCATTGGTGGGAGAAAGAAGTGTCAAGCATCAGACCAAGGTAAGTTTGTTCTGTGGCATTAGGGATGAGGTTGCCATTGTTGTCTATTATTCACATGGGAGGGAGATAGCAGTGTCAAGCGTCAGAACTAGGTAAGTTTGTTCTGAGGAATTAGGGATGAGGTTCCCATTGTTGTCTATGATTCGCATGGGAAGGAGATGGGTCTGTTGTGTCATACCAAGGTAAGTTTGTTCTATGGCATTATTGATGAGGTTCTCATTGTTGTCTATGATTCTCATGGGAGGCAGTTAGGAACATTAAGTATCAGACCAAAGTAAGTTTGTTCTGTGGCATTAGGGATGAGGTTACCTTTATTGTCTATGATTCACATGGGAGGGAGATAGGAGTGTGGAGCTCAGACCAAGGTAAGTTTGCCCTCTGGCATTAGTAATGAGGTTCCCAATACTGTCTATGATTTGCATGGGAGGGAGATAGCAGTATGAAGGATCAGACCAAGATAAGTTTGTTCTGTGGCTTTAGGGATGAGGTTACCATTGTTATCTGTGATTCACATGGGAGGAAGGTAGAAATGTCAAGCGTCAGACCCAGGCAACTTTGTTCTGAGACATTACGGATGAAGTTCCCTTGTTGTCTATGATTTTCCTGGGAAGGTCAGACCAAGGTAAGTTTGTTGTGTGGAGTTGGGGATGAGGTTCCCATTGTTGTCTATGACTTGTATGGGGGAAATAGGAGTGTCAAGCATCAGGCCAAGGTAAGTTTGCTCTGTGGCATTAGGGATGATGTTCTCTTGTTGTCTATAATTCATATAAGAGGGAGATTGGAGTGTTAAGTGTCAGACCAACATAAGCTTGTTTTGTGGGGTTAGGAATGAGGTTCTCACTGATGTCTAAGATTCGCATGGAAAGGAGATAGGAATGTCAAGTGTCCAACCAAGGTAAGTTTGTTCTGTGGCATTAGGGATGAAGTTCCCCTTGTTGTCCATGATACACATGGGAGGGAGATAGGAGTTTCAGGGGTCAGCTGAAGGTAAGATTGTTCTGTGGCATTAGGGATGAGGTTCCTATTGCTGACTGTGATTTACATGGGAGTGTTAAGCATCAGACAAAGGTAAGCATGTTCTGTGGTGTAAGAGATGAGTTCCCTTTGATGTCTATGATTCACATGGGAAGGAAGTAGGGGCATCAGGTGTCAGACCAAGGTAAGTTTGTTCTGTGGCTTTAGGGATGAGGCTCCCATTGCTGTCTGTGACTCTCATGGGAGGGAGATATGACTGCCAAGTGTCAGACCTAGGTAAGTCTGTTCTGTGGCATTAGGGATGAGGTTGCCATTGTTGTCAATGATTTGCATGGGAGGGGGATGGCAATGTCAAGTGTCAGATCTACGTAGGTGTTTTTCTCTGGCATTAAAGATGAGGTTCCCATTGTTGTCTATGATTTGAATGTCAGGGAACTAGCAGTGGAAGGATCAAAGAAAGATAAGTTTTTTTGTGGCATTAGGGATGAGGTTACCATTGTTGTCTTTGCATGGGAGGGAGATATGAGTGTCACGCTTCAGACTCAGGTAAGTTTATTCTGAGTCATTATAAATGACATTGCCTTGTTGTCTATGATTTGCATGGGAGAATCAGACAAAGATATGTTTGTTATGTGGCATTGGGGATAAGGTTGCCATTGTTGTCTATGATTTGCATGGGTAAGGGAAGATAGGTGTGCCAAGCATCAGACCAAGATTAATTTGTTCTGTGGCATTAGGAATGAGGTTCCCATTGTTGTCTATGATTCACATGGGAGGAAGATAGGAGTGTAAAGCATCCAACCAAGTAAGTTTGTTCTGTGGCATTAGAGATGAGGTTCTCCTTGTTATCCCTTATACACATGTGGGAGAGATATGAGTGTCAGGGGTCAGCTGAAGGTAAGATTGTTCTGTAGAATTAGGGATGAGTTCCCACTGATGTATATGATTCACATAGGAGGGGAGACAGAAGTATCAAATGTCAGGCCAAGGTAAGATTATTCAGTGGCGTTAGGGTTGAGGTTCCCATTTTTGTCTATGATTTACATGGAAGGGAGATAGGAGTGTCAAGCATTAGACCAAGGTAAATGTGTTCTGTGGTGTAAGGGATGAGTTCCCATTGATGCCTATGATTTGCATGAGAAGGAGGTAGGAGCGTCCAGTATCAGACCAAAGTAAGTTTGTTCTGTGGCTTTAGGGATGAAGCTCCCATTTTAGTCTAGGATTTGCATTGTCGGGAGATAGGAGTGTCAAGCATCAGACCAATGTAAGTTTGTTCTGTAGCATTAGGGATGAAGTTGCCATTGTTGTCAATTATTTGCATGGGAGGGGGATGGCAGTGTCAAGTGTCAGAACTAGGTAGGTTTGTTCTATGGCACTAAGGATGAGGTTCCCATTGTTGTCTATGATTCACATGGGAGTGAGATAGGAGTGGAAGGGTCAGTGAAAGATAATTTTTTTCTGTGGTGTTAGGGATGAGGTTACCATCTTTGTCTATAATTTGCATGGGAGGGGGATACGAGTGTCACGATTCAGACTCAGCTAATAAGTTTGTTCTGAGGCAATAAGGATGACATTCCCTTGTTGTCTATGATTTGCATGGGACAGTCAGACCAAGATAAGTTTGTTGTGTTGTGTTGGAGATGAGGTTGCCATTGTTGTCTGTGGTTTGCATGGGTGAGGGGAGATAGCATTGTCAAGCATCCGAACTATGTAAGATTGCTCAGTGGCATTAGGGATGAGGTTGCCATTGTTGTCTATGATTCACATGGCAGGGAGAAAGGAGTGTCAAGTGTCAGACCAAGGTAAGTTTGTTCAGTGGCATTAAGGTGGTTCCCATTGCTGTCTATGATTGACATGGGAGGGAGATAAGGCTGTCAAACATCCAACCAAGGTAAGTTTGTTCTGTGGCATTAGGGATGAGGTTCCCATTGTTGTCTATGATACACGTGGGAGGGAGATTGGAGTGTCAAGGATCAGATTTTATATTTATTTAGTTATTTGAAATTTGTTAATCTGGTTGGTCCGGCTGAGCACAGACCCATTTTCTGTGAAGACCCGAGGAGAAAAGCTCCAGAAAAATATACGGTTTATTCAAAATGATACAATTTTCACAAAGTTTTGTAATAATAACAGTAATAGAATCACAAAGTTGAGTAAGCAAACATAACAAGTATATTAAGATGTTTAGTAAAGTTAGTACTCTAAAGTATATACATAGAGGACTTGTAGCAAGAAATCTTCTTCTTCTTCTTCTTTTGGCTTTTCCCAGTTAGGGGTCGCCACAGCAGATCACCTGTCCACTCATGATTGGCAGTGGAGTTTTACAGTGTCGAGTTGCCAGTCCGACGCCTGACCTTCCACAGAAGGCACACACATGCACTCACTCACACCTAGGGCCAATTTAGAGTGTCCAATCCACCTACAGCATGTCTTTGGGATATGGGAGGAAACCGGAGCACCCGGAGGAAACCCACGCGACCACAGGGAGGACATGCAGACTCCGCACAGAAGGCACCCCAGCTGAGTATCAAACTGGACAACCTCTTGCTGTGAGGCGGCAATGCTAACCGCTTCACCACCGTGGTTTGTAGCAAAAAATACAGGAGAAAAATTCTTACATGTTAGCTAAAAATTAGTGAGAGTATAAAATCATATATTTGTTATTTTTGTTAAGTAAGAGATGTTATATGGTTAAAGCATAAACTGCAAGAGTGTGAGTGAAGAGAAAGGTAAATCTCTTTAAGTAGTTAATAACAGGGGCATATCCATCAGAAAGGTAAATCCCTTTAAGTAGTTAATAACAGGGGCATATCCATCTGAAAGGTAAATCCCTTTAAGTAGTTAATAACAGGGGCATATCCATCAGAAAGGTAAATCCCTTTAAGTAGTTAATAACAGGGGCATATCCATCAGAAAGGTAAATCCCTTTAAGTAGTTAATAACGGGGGCATATCCATCAGAAAGGTAAATCCCTTTAAGTAGTTAATAACAGGGGCATATCCATCAGAAAGGTAAATCTCTTTAAGTAGTTAATAACAGGGGCATATCCATCAGAAAGGTAAATCCCTTTAAGTAGTTAATAACGGGGGCATATCCATCAGAAAGGTAAATCCCTTTAAGTAGTTAATAACGGAGGCATATCCATCAGAAAGATAAATCCCTTTAAGTAGTTAATAACAGGGGCATATCCATGACTTACAGAAAGAACTTCTTAATTCTTTTTTGAAGCTGTTTGTGTTTGGGATGCTATGTAAGGTAAAAGGGAGATTGTTACAGAAATAAGGCACAGAGGATTTATATAAACTTTTACTGATTGTTTTGTTGGATTTGTATGCATGTAGAAGGAATTTATCAGTACTTTGTAGTGGGTGTGGGGGATAGAGTAGGTTACAATATTGGAGAGGGAGGGACAGGCAGTGGGTTTGTTGAGTAGACAGTGAGTTAATTGGAGATGTGAGAGTTTAAGATGGCGGGGAAGTTCCATCCAGTGAAGGTTTTTTAGAATAGAGCAATACCATGGTCTGAGGTATTAGGTAGGTTAGCTGCATATTTAGCTGCTTTGTTGTAAGTCTGTTCAAGTTTGGTAAGGAGAGAGGATTGGAGATTTGTAAGAACTGGAGCTGCATAGAAAAGGGTTAGAAGTAAGTAGGCTTGGGCTAAGGAGGGTCTAGGGTCAGTAGTTAGGAATTTCTTGTTCTGATACAGGAGACTTAGTTTTTGGATTGTTTTTTTCTTTGATTGACTGCTGTATTTGCAGATCAAATTTTACTTGATTGTCTATTGTCATTCAAAGTAATTGTGTGTGGTTGTCTACTGTAATGATGGTTTTGTTAGACAAGGAAATTGTGAAAGATTGTTTAAGATGATTACTTGATTTCAGGCAAAAGAGGAGAAGTTTAGTTTTTTTTCGATTCAAAATGAATTGATTTGTAGTTAGTCAATTTTCTACAGAGAGGAAAGATTTTTGTGTGAGAGAATGCAGTTGTGATAGTGTGTCAAGGTGGTGATAAGTGTGGAATTGTCAGTGTATTGTATAAGGGTAGAATGAGAAGATGAGGCATAGAGGTCATTAGTGAAGATATTAAAAAGAAGGGGACCCATGATAGAGCCCTGGGGAACACCTGTGTGAATGGGCAGAAAAGTAGAGCAGGAAGACTGCCATCTGACTAGTTATCTGTTTGCTAGATAGCTGGAGAACCATTTGAGGGTGGTGGGAGACAGATGTAGGCTGGCAAGTTTGGCTAGGAGTATGGAGTGGGATACCATGCTGAAGGCTTTCAATAGGTTTAAGAATAGACTTGAGACCAGTTTGTTATTATTGCAAGCTTCAGTAATAGTGTGAGTGAAAGATAGAATGGCTGTGGAGGTACTACGGTTTGGCTGAAAGCTATGTTCAGTAGGAGTCAGGAGATTATTATCAATGAGAAATTTGGTAATGTACACATTTTTATAGGATTTTAGATATTGAGGAAAGGATAGCAATGGGTCTATAGTTCGAAGGATCAATTGAGTTACTTCCTTTGTGAAGGGGTATTATAAAGAAAGATTTCCAGATGTTGGGTACAGTAGCTTCTTTTATTGATCTATTTATGAGTATAGAGATTGGGTAGGCAACAGATTTGCCTACTATCTTGAGAAAGAGGGGTGGCAGATTATCAGCAGAAGGAGAACAAGGTTTAAGGTTTAAGTTTTTGTATGAGAGATTTAGTGTAAGAGATTGGTATAAGTTTGAGAGAGAAGAGAGCCTCCTTAGCTTCAGGTTGTGGTGGTGAAATGGTGTGGGGATTTTGGTTGGGATTAGTTAGTTTAATGATGTTTTCAATGAAGAACTGGTTAAGGGGACAGGTGGTGCCTTGTGAGGAGAGATTGTGATCTAGGCTAGGGGGTTGATGTTTTCCAGGATGAAGGATAGTGTTGATGTTTGTCCAGAAGTTTTTGGAGTTGGAGTGATGGGTGGATTGGGCTTTGTGGTAGAAGTTTTTCTTGTCATATATATTTGTCTTTTGGTCTGATTCCTAAACTCTTTGAACAATAGATGGTGAGTAGGGAATTTGGATTTTTGCCATGCTTTCCAGGTGGGGTCTCTTTGGTGCATTAGAGTGTAAATATATTTTGTGAGCCAGGGGACATCATTGGATTTTATTCTTATTTTACGAGGGGGTGTTAGGTCATTAAGGATGTTTAGGAATATGCTGTTGAATTCTAATACTGCATCATTAAGAGGGATTGTATGCAGTTTAGACCAACCAATGGATGAGATTCTGTCATTGAGAGTGGAAGTATCAAAGGCAGAGAGTTTATGGCAGTATTTATAGAGATGAGGTCTGTTACATTGGGGTGAATATCTTTGGATGAAGATGGGTAAGTGGAATCTGGGAGGGAGCATGGGTTATGGTACAGGTGAGGGTCAGTGGTCAGAATCCAGTCAAGTGTAGAATCTGTGTTACACTGCTTGTTTAGACAAATGGGGTAGTGATTAATTCTGTGAATCCAAATAAGTTAATGCTTTGGGCAGGGGCTTCAGTATTAAGGGTATTCCAATCTATATTAACATCTCCAAGAATTATAGTTTCATATTGTATATTTTAAGAGATTCAGGATAGCATATTTTCAATAATAGGGATTTTTTGCCAGGTGGAATATAGATTGCAGTGACAGCGAGTTTTTTTTCTGATTGTTGATGTGGCAATTTAGTAGTAGTAGTACTTCTGCTGGGTGGAAGACAGGATGGGCAGTGGAGAAAGGGGAAAGGTTCAAGTGTTCAGAGTAAAGAATTACAGCTCCTCCACCTTTTTTTGTGAGTCTGTTTTAACAATAGATATTATACCCAGGGGCAGAATGTGTGTATTACTGATATGTGGGTTTAGCTAACCAGGTTTATGATAGTTTTAATATATGGGGGGGTCTGGTGTGAGATCCATGCAGGAAGTTTGGTAAGTGTATTAGATAGACTTTGTATATTAATGGAAAGAGAGGTTAGGGTTTTAGTTATAGAGGTGATGGGGGATTTGATTGGTGTTGAGGGTCCTGGGTTTGGGTGTGTGTCACTGGCTTATAAGAGTATTGCTAGAAGGAATGTGTGTTTGGGAGAAAAGAAGGTGTAAGTGTAAAGTTTCATTTTGAGTTGAGGGGAGAGGGAGGGGAAAGGTTGCTGGAGTATGTGATTAAATATTTGATTGTAAAAAAAAATAAGTAGTGAGGGAGAAATAATATAAGGGATATTGTTTGAGTGTTTGCTAGTGGACTGTGATAAAGTTGATGTGGATTTCTGGTAATAATGTATTTTTATATGAAGTTAAGTATGTAAGGAGTAGTAGAATTCATGTTATTAGTAGGTTGCATATCATGATTGAGAGGCTTTTTAAGAAGGAAGTATGTAAAAGGAGAAAAAAAACAAGGAGGAGTTAAATGTCAGTAGATCAGTGGGGAAATTGGATGTGGGAGGTGAGGTTTGGGGAGTCTGATGTGAAGTTATGTGGTGATTGGCTAATTATGGGGGAGGAGAAAAAAGTATTCAGGGGTGTGTGGGAATTGGGGTAGGGTAGAGGAGCAGAAAGCCCAATGAAGGTAAGATTGTTCTGTGGGGTTAGGGATGAGATTATCACTGATGTCTATGATTCTCATGGGAGGGAGATAGGAGTGTTAAGCGTCAGACCAAGAAATGTTTGTTCCGTGGTGTTAGGGATAAGGTTCCCATTGATGTCTATGATTCACTTGAGAGGGAGCTTGGGGTGTCAAGTGTCAGACAAATGTAAGATTTTTCTCTGGCATTAGTGATGAGGTTCCCTTTGTTTTCTGTGTTTTGCCTGGTAGGGAAATAGGAGTGTCAAGTGTCAGACCAAGGTAGTTTGTTCTGTGGCACTAGAGATGAAGTTCCTATTGTTATTTCTAATTCAAATGGGAGGGAGATAGGAGTGTCAGGCATCAGATTAAGGTAAGTTTCTTCTGTGGCGCTAGGGATGAGGTTCCCATTGTTGTCTCTGATTCACATGGGTGGGAAATATGAGTGTCAAAGATCAGACCAAGGTAAGTTTGTTCTGTGGTGTGAGTAAGGCTCCCATTGTTGTCTATGATTCATATTGCAGGAAGATAGGAGTGTCAAGCTTCAGACCAAGCTAAAGTTGTTCTGCGGTGTTAGAGATAAGGTTTCCATTATTTTCTATGATTCGCATGGGAGGGAGATAGGAGTGCCAAGCATCAGTCCAAGGTAAGTTTGTTCTGTCGTGTTAAGGGTAAGGTTCCCATTGCTGTCTATGATTGACATGGGAGGGAGATAAGAGTGTCAAGGGTCAGACCAAGGTAAGTTTGGTCTGTGGCATTAGGGATGAGGTTTCCATTGATAGCTATGATTCACATGGGAGGGAGATAGGAGTATCAAGCGTCCGACCAAAGGATGTGTGTTCTGTTGCATTAGGGATGAGGTTCCCATTTTTGTCTCTGATTCACATGGGAGGGAGATATGAGTGTCAATCATCAGAGCATGGTAAGTGTGTTCTGTGCTATTAGAGCTGACATTCCCATTGATGTCTATGATTCACATGGGAGGGAGATTGGAGTGTCAAGTGTCAGACCAAGGTAAGTTTGTTCTGTGGTGCTAGGGAGGAGTTTCCTATTGTTGTCCCTAATTCAAATAGGAGGGAGATATGAGTGTCAAGTGTGAGACCAAGGTATGTTTGTTTTGTGGCATTAGGGATAAGGTTTCTATTGTTGTCTGTGATTCACAAGGGAGGTGAGAGGAATATCAAGCGATAGACCAAGGGAAGTTTGGTTTGTGTCATTAGGGATGAGGTTCACATTGTTGTCTATGATTCGCATTTGGGAGAGATAGGAGTGTCAGGGGTCAGACCAAGATAAGTTTGTTCTGTGGTGTTAGGGATGAGGTTCCCATTGTTGTCTA
>NC_056746.1:324027997-324145497 GCF_019279795.1 Protopterus annectens
AAATGAGCTAGTTAACAGACAGACCTTATATACATACATGCTTACATCTCATCTGCTTACTACAAAATGGCAGTCTAGCTTGCACGTGGTCAGCATTTATACACTGATGCAAGTCCCTTGGATAGCTTCTTAAAGGTATATGCACACATATTGATCTACATCCTCCATCTTAAAAATATTACCCTTTATATAAAATAATATCAGAGACAGACATGCATTAGTATATACATTGGAAACAAAACATAATGTTCATGTCCAGGTTGCTTTGTATCTGGTACAGGGTTTGGAGAGTCAACCAATTTTCGTAACATAACAGTTGGGACCAAACTTAGCAATAAGAGGCAGTCTGCGGTGCACAACTCATATCAGGAACTTCTGGATTCATCATAGAAATAGGAATGTCCTCTGGAACTTTTTCTGGATTTGGAATACTGGACGATTCACTCTGAGATAAAGAGTCTTTCTCACAGGCTGTGCTGTGGTATAGGCTTGGACACTGATCTCAGATGTTTCCGATTTCCCCTAAAAACTGCTCCTTCTGATTCCACAATGTGTGAGCTCAGCTCTGGACCAGTATTCTTCACGACACCAGTCCAGTCATAACCTTTGAATATTTGCACCCTTATCACTTCTCCCTCTCGTTATGGATTGAGCGGTTTGCTGGTCTTATCGTAGTAGGACTTCTGGGTTAGGCGCTTCTTTAACAGATTGGCTTTCACTGTTCTGTTGTTCATGACACATGGAACCAACAATTGACTACTGACTGGTAATGTGATTCTGGTTTGTCTCGATAGAAGTCTCTTGAGCAGGTGAACCAAGGTGTTTATCACGAGGAACATTTCTAAGATTCAAGAGATTCAGGAAAATATCACTGTCTCATTTTGACTTCTCTAGTAACTGTTTTGCACTTTGAATTGCATGTTTTGCCAAGCCATTTGCCTGTGGGTACTCTGGGCTAATTGTGACATGAGTTCTTCAGCAAATCGTTTGAACTGTTGGCTTGCAAACTGTGTGCCATTGTCAGAAATAACTTTGTGTGGACTCATACATGGTAGCTCAGGAATCTAAACACTGAACAAGAAACAGTGCCCTCTCAATGTCTTCTGACATAGAAGGCCAAAATACTAGGTCTCTCACCCTTCTTTTGGTAGGGTCGGTACCTAGGTGACCACGATGCAAGATAGTAATGTACTCTGGTTGCAAGGACTTTGGAACAATCACTTTTGGACCTTTCATTATTATACCATTGTCAGACAAAATCTCATCATTGTATGGAAAATAAGGTTGCACTTAAACTAGATTGCTTTGACATCATCCATGATTGATAAAGTGGTTGAGCCTCTGTAAAACTGGATCTGTAGCTGTGTGGTCTCTTAGCTCATGTATACACATGCACACGCAAAAAATCAAGGGGATGTGTATGTGTAAGTTGTCTCATGGTCTCATGACCTATAAGAACGCAAACACCATGCAGTACAAATTTAACACCACATACTCTATTTTTCCAGTTTGCTGTTATTGTTGATGGAGGAAGGGCTATTAACATTTTTATTTTTGGAAGAAGGTATTTTATTTCTGGAAAAAATCCCAGCAATTTATTTCCTTATTTCTTTTCAAATTAAAGAAAAAACTTATTATTAATGGAACAAATGAAACATCCCCTTCTTTTGTAGTGAGTTGGAATCTAGACAATTTTTGCAGTACTACTAACTTGCATCTGCTTTTGTTTGAAAGTTATTCTTATTTCTTTATAGTATGGAAAATTATTTTCAAACTTTCTGTCCAATTTACAGAGAAATAGCAGCGTACATATATAAAAATATATCAGCTATTCTGTAAATGACTGAATACAGAGCACCTTTTCAGCTCACAGTATCCTTTTTTATACCCCCAGCTTGATTATTTAGTTTAATGCACACCCTTAGTGGGCCCATTCAATTCCCAAACCAAAGCTTAGAGTGAAAGAGAAGAGTTGTGGGGGAGGGGTCAGATGACATCATCTGCAACTAATTGGGCGGACAGTGTCTTCTAATGACCAATCCCTTGGTTGTATCCTTTGGCAAGTAGTCTCAGTATGTGACTCTGGGTTTCCAGAGCCAGAGCCAGTGTCCACCAACCTTTTACATGGAAATGCCACCATGTGCACTGTATTTTGCTTCCTGTTTTGTTTTAAAATTGTTTGCATGTATTTGTTAAGAAATGAGGCAAACATTTTAAATCCATTCTCCTTTATGAAAAATGGAAATAATATATATATTTATTTGCCAAACTGCCTATATATAAAATACATCTATCATATATTAAAAACAGTAATTTTGTAGTTGTGTTTGTACTAACATGTTTACAGCAGCAGTGCTTCCATTTCAGTTATTATATTCTGAGTACCACTGGTGCAGGCCTCTCAATCTCTTACTGCAAGAATTCTAGATAAAAAACAAAAATGTAGTAGAAATAAAGGGTGAAAATTAGCGACGTATTTTAAATATTGCTCTTATAAATTTATAAAGTTGCTAGAATAACAGGTATTGTACTAGCATGCATTTTTCTGAATGATATGAAGTCTGAAACTTAGATGTCTGTCATTATTTAGTAACTTTAGTTCTCAATAATTTGCCAAAAATACTATCCCCACTTTCCAAAATACTAGAAAAATGTGTTCATTCTCAGTTACTTAAACACTTGCTTGACAATAATCCCTTAACTCCCATCCAACATGGCTTTAGACCCTACCACAGCACATCTACTGCTCTACTCTCATTCACCCAAACTGTAGCTGAAGCTCATGATAACAACCTATTTCTTTCCAGTCTATTCCTTGATCTCTCTAAGGCTTTTGATACTGTCTCCCACTCTAAACTGTTAAATAAACTTTCTGACCTTCACCTCTCTACCTCCTCTATAGCCTGGTTCACTAGTTATTTATCTAATAGACTACAATCTGTACGCTGGCAAACTGTCACCTCCCCATTTCTGCCTGTCTACACTGGTGTTCCCCAAGGCTGTATCTTGGGTCCCCTTTTGTTCAACATCTTCACTAACAACTTGCACTCTGCTACTAATCTCTCAACACTCTTACAATATGCTGATGATTCCACCCTTATTACCACTGCCCACGGTATCCCTGAACTCCTTTCTCTTAACTAAAACACTTTCTCTTCTATTGAAACCTGATAATCAACTAATCTTAAATACTAAAAAAAATGAAACTTCTACTTTTTCTTCCTAAAACACTAGCACAACACAAATCCTCTTTCTGCATCACCTCCCTTAACAATACCATCATCAGACCAGAACCACATACTAAATTACTTGGTGTCACCATCAATGATGAACTAAAATTTGATGTAATATCAATCAATGCATAAAGAAAACCCACCAAAAACTTTGCCTCCTATACCATAATCATACATTTCTTTCTCCCTCCTCCAAACCCTCCCTAGCCACATCTCTCCTCTTACCCTGTCTTCTGTATACTGCTCCTGTCCTTACCCTTACTAACCTCCACTCATCTCTTCTCTGTAAACTAGAGCAAATGTACAATAAAATAACTAACTCCAGTCTCCCCTATAAAACCCACCACTACCTTGCCCTTAAGTCTTTGCAATGGTCTGTATTCCCCAAACAACTGCTCCTTCCTCACCTGCATATAATACACTTTATTATTTATAACCCCACCTTCTGCCCCTACATCTCTAATATTGTAGCAGCATACAATCCCCAACACCTACTTAGTACATCTGACAAACATCTTCTGGACACTTATACCCACAAGAAATATTGGGAAGTCACATTACAAATACTCAGTAGCCCACTCCTGGAACTCCCTCCCACATAACATAAGAAACATCCCTCATAAGTCCTACTTCAAATTTGAACTTAAACAGAATCTACAAAACACCTCGTCCTGCCTCTATCAACCTCCAACTTGATTCTACCCGCCTCCCTCCTAAATCTACTCTCCATTCTCATATTGTTCTCCTAAATCTACTCTCTTCTCTCATGTCTTTCTCTTTCATCACTTCTTTCTCCTCTCCATAGTGCTAATGCTACTATACACTAACACCCTGTTTCTTCTAAATAAACCTTTACATCCAGACTAACTTGTTGGTAGTATACAGATATACACTTAAACCTATACATAACTGTTACATAGATTATTTCTCTTTGCTGTATATTTTTCTTGTTATATGCCATTTGTGATATAAATTTTTGTCTTGAATGACTGTAATTGTAAATGGAGCATTTCTCCTCTGGCCTCCACTGAAAACGGGCCTTTGGCTCAGCTGGACCAATCCGGTTAACCAATGACAATAAATAAATAAATAAATAATACATAAAAAGACACAAATTTGATGAACAGACCCCATACATGATACAAAAATCTGGACATTCTGAGAAATTCTGGACAATTGAGAGATATATGCTGGTGAAAGTGAAAACGTTTAACTATGTCTTGACAGCATACGTCTGACATAGGTAGACTATTTGTATTGAGTGACACTCCAGCTGTCTTTATTTGGAATAGCAGCAAACATCTTTACCTGCTGTATTGGGCCTCAGAAAATATACAAGAAGACTAGATATTGCTTCAGTCATCGGTCAGTATACGTTGGCCACATCAGTCATTAGTTAGTATAAGCTATTTGCTTTAGTCATTGGTCAGCATTAATTGGCTGCTTCAGTCACTGGTCAGTATAAGTAGAAATCAAAAAACCTGATGAAGAAAGGCACCATCTTTTGACTTAGCTTTTCTGCCCTTGCTTCATAGGAATCCCCAGTAGTGTGCTTGCATTCCCCTCAGCAAAAGTTTTATTCTGTATCCTGGCCAACCTCCAATAAACCAAAGGCTGTCTGGTTGCCCTGCACTATGAGACCCTGCATCAGTGAAACACTAAAGTGCTTTCAGCTAAACTAGTTCCCCTCAGCAAAAGTTTTATTCTGTGTCCTGGCCAACCTCCAATAACCCAAAGGCTGTCTGGTTGCCCTGCACTGTGAGACCTTGCATCGGTGGAATGCTAAAGTGCTTTCAGCTACACTAGTTCCCTTCAACAAAAGTTTTATTCTGTGTCCTGGCCAGCCTCAAATAAACCAAAAGCTGTCTGGTTGCCCTGCACTGTGAGACCCTGTGTCGGTGGATTACTAAAGTGCTTTCAGCTAAACTAGTTCCTCTCAGCAAAAGTTTTATTCTGTGTCCTGGCCAACCTCCAATAAACCAAAGGCTGTCTGGTTGCCCTGCACTGTGAGACCCTGCGTTGGAGGAATGCTAAAGTGCTTTCAGCTAAACTAGTGTATGTTAAAGTTGTATTTAATCTGTCCTCTAAACTGAAGACATTTTGCTATAGCCTTTTACTGTAAGCACGCACACTACTGGTCTCCTCCCATTTTCTTTATCTTCCTATTGTACTCTTAGGTCAATTACTTATAACTACATTCTTTCTCTTGGAAAAGGTTTACCTATGTACCTGCAGCCCATACTTGTATTGTTTTTCCCTACAGAAGCGGTGGTCCTTTTCACCACACTGTACTATATTAGTAGCACATGATTTCTAGTTATTAGGAAGATACTGTGATACACTGACTTAGAATTAACTGAGTTTGGTTTTCCTGATTGTTTTCTTGGAACCTGGTCTGTCCAGTTTTTCTGGCTCATCCTACTCTGTTCGCCCTCGCTGTGCTTTGGCTCACTCTGCTCCCCTACCCTACCCCATTCACACCCACCACTGACATCATTTCCTTTATAGCTAAACCTGCTTTGCCTGGCCTCTGCACTAGCCAATAGACATCCCTCTCTTCTATTCATACCCCACATCACAGTTAACTGTAACACTGACTCCCCACCCCTCCTGAGCCTTACCTGCTTTAAACTCTTTCAGTCACTCACTTTAGAAAACTCATTCAGTTAATTACTGATTTCTTCTACTAACCTTAAATAAATTGTTATCCTTTAATTATTTCTGAGCTAAAACTAAATCATGACTATACTATTCAAAATTTTATTTCTCTCCCTTCTATTTTCTAATTCTTTTCTCAGCTCTAACCACTTACTATACTTAAACCTGCTTACCACCCCATCTCCCACACTCTCTTATCCCACTACCCACCATACAAATAACTACTCCACTCCTATTGCCCCCTCTCTCTTTAACCATACCACTATATAATTTCACAAGTTCAAAGTACTGTACTTACCAAATGCCCAATCTCTCATCAAAACAAAACATCAGTTCCTTTGCAAATATTTCTTCATACAAATACTTCAAAGCACAATACTATTCTTATCTGGTGATATTCACCCAGCCCAGGTCCTTGCACCCCCCCCCCTTTCCAAATGCCTCACAAAAAAATCATTACGATCACAAGCCTCCAAAAATCTATCTTTTTTTTCAATTAATATACAAAGCTTTGTCAATAAAAGCACCTTCCTTCATGCCTGGATTTCTCAATATAACCCAGATAAACTTGCTCTATCTGAGACATGGCTAAAACCTCATATTACAAACTGTGAAATTCTATAGAAGTAAAAAAAGGATGGAGGAGTAGCTATACTCTACTCTGACCAGCTCTCCCCCCCCCCCAGTAGATATTCCTGATTTCTGCCCTGCTAAAATACTTATAGGAACCTGCAACCTAAATCAACACAAAAAACTTGTCATTGCAGCAATCTACATACCCCCAGTAAAAACATTCCCATACTCGAGCAGTTTCTTTCTTGGATTATTATATCCATTCCATATGAAACCATCATCCTTGGGGATATGAATATTGACTGGAACATTATTAATACTGCATTCCCTAGCTACTCTATAAACCTTTATGGTTTTACCCAGCTAATCACCTCACACCATGCACCAGCAACAAAATTCCCAGAATGGCTCGGTTATCGGCTGGATATTAGTATCCAGCCCCCAGTGATATCATAACTCTTTAACCCTACCTTGCTCCCTTAGTGGCCACCTCCCTACCTCAGTAGTAAGACACTCTCCCATTCTTAACAAGAGTCACCAATACAAAGTCTCATAACCTAAAAAACTACAACCATGTCACCCTAAACAAATTACTGTCCACTGTAAATTGATCATTTCTACACACATTACTCCTTAATGAGGTTTTCCAAAGCTTCAACAATTATTTCCTAGAAACCCTTAACAGCCTGGCTCCCAGTAGAAAAATTAGGCTAAAATGTACTTATGCACCATGGCTAAATCAGATAACTCGATCAATTATGAACAAGAGAGACAGTGCCTGAAAAGCATAGAAAAAAAATAACAACTCAACTTTCCACCTGAACTTATATAAATAGCTTCACAACCGAAAAAAAGCAGGTCCTACTAGACAAAAATTTTTTTAGCAAAAATCTCTGAGCAATCCACATTCCAACCTGAAGAAATTCTGGTACTCAATAAACAAACTGCTATCTCCATGGAGCCAATCTTCACCAAACCATTTCTGTAACAAACCTTCTAGTCAAACTGCAAGCCTACTTAACAATTTAGTCATCTTAACAATTTAGTCATCAAAACAATAGAAAAGCTTACTAAACCATAAACTCTTGATATAAAGACCCCACCTCCCACCTTATCTCTTCTATCATTCTCCCTAGCACTCGTAGCAACTTCCTTCATCAGATCACTTCTTAACAAACTCAAACCCTGTTCCCCATCAGCCAAACACTCCCTCCATTATTTCTCAAACATGCAGCTGAATCTGTAGCATGCCCTGTATCTATACTTAATAGATCCATCCAAGAAAATACAGTACCAGATATCTGGAAAAAAATCTTCATAATACCCCTCCATAAGGGAGGAAATTCTACAGAATTCTCAAATTACAGGCCTATTGCCATATTATCCCCCTTATTCAAGATACTTAGAAAATGTAGACATAGACAAATACTAAACTACCTCTTATAGGCAAACCTAATTACACCCACACAGCATGGTTTCTAACCCTCGTACAGCACTACCGCTGCCCTCCTATTTCTCACACACACCTTTCCCCAAGCCAGAGATAATAATAAACTTGTATCACCTCTATTCCTTGACCTATCCAAAGCATTTGGTACCGTTTCTCATCCCATCCTCCTAAACAAACTTTACAACCTATAACTCTCTACCTCCACTACCTCCTGGTTTAACAGCTACCTCTTGAACAGATATCAGTCCGTCAGATGGCAAACATCCTTCTCCCATTTCTATCTTGTTAAGACTGGGGTTCCCCAGGGTTCACTCCTGGGCCCCCTATTTTTTAATATATTTACAAATAACCTCCATGTCTCCTACCCCCACTCTACCTTAATACAGTATGCAGATGATTCCAAAATTAACCCCTCCAACAATATACAAAATCTCCACACTGTCACTCAACAACCATTGCACCTAATAGAACAATGGCTAATTGAAAACAACCTGCTTCTCAACCCCAAAAAGACCAAGCTTCTCCTTTTCCTTCCAAAAAACCTCAGTCCAGCTAAAGACAACTTCACCATCTCATCCTTAGATAATAAAATTATCACCACCGACTCTAACACCAAATTGTTTGGCGTTACTATAGACGACCAATTAAAATTTGATCTACATATCTTAAACTGTATCAAAAAGTCAAATCAAAAACTAGGTCTTCTATACTGCAACAACAAATATATACCTAACAAATCTAGACCTATACTGGCTCAAACATTTATTCTACCATCCCTGCTGTATGCTGTCCCATACTTACCAACCTCCAAAATAATCTCTTAACCAAACTAAAAACCACCTATAACAAGACAGCAAGATTCGCAGCCTGTAATAGCTAGAAATTCTATCACGGTATATCCCTGAAAAGCTTAAGATGGCCTGAGCTCCCCCACATGCTTCAAATATCACAACTACAAATTGCACACAGCATCCATAATTATACCCTACACACCCAACCGTGACCTCAGAAGCACACAGCAAAACCTTCTGCAGGTGAGCAAGCCAAACAAAAATATTGGAAAAGTACTTTACAGTCATTCAATTGCACACTCATGGAACAAACTTTCATTGTCCCTTTGCTCCACTATCAAAAGTGGCGAATTCAAAAATCAACTCAAAATTAATTTCCACCATGCATGGATATCTACTTGTCAGGAAATTACCTAATGAATTCTTCTTCTTCTCTCAATTAACATATCTGCCTAGTATCTACCTAAACTGTCTACATATATTACTCTCTCTGCAGTTAGTACCTATGCTATTAAATGCATCTTTGTCGTACTATGCCCTAATGTTACTCTGATTTTTTAATTTTTTTTTTTATTTTAGGCATTGCTACATTCCATGTAAATAATTTAATGCTAACCAAATTTCTCAAACATATTGTTACTGTATTCTCAAAATACTGTACTTTTGCCTTGTATATATTCGGATCCACTTTTTAATTTAAAAAGCCCAAAATCTTGACTTTCTAAATACCAATCCCAGAAAGTCGAGGTTTTGGAATCTCGAAATTAAACAGTAAAAAATAAATAAATAAATAAATAAACAACTAAAAGAATGTTTTTGCAGGGGGCAAGCCTCCCTGCACCCCCCACACCCCCCCTACTTAAATATACCAACACTGAGAATGCGCTGCAGTGAAGAGAACGGTAATGCTCCTGTTCCGCTTACCATCCTCTTCACTGTAGCACGATCTCGGAGATGGTATATTTAAGTTGCAGGGGGTGTGGGGGGGGTGCAAAAAGCATTGTTTTAGTTTTTTTTTCCGTTTTTTAATTTTGAGATTCCAAAATCTCGATGTTTTTGAGTTCGGTATTTCAAAACTCGGGATTTTGGGCTTTCGAAATTAAAAAATGGACCCATATATTCATATTGTATATTTCTCTCTGTTTTTGTACTGTTAAGTATCTTACAACTTGAATTGTTAGGTTTTTCTTATTTTTTAATTACTTTCCTGGAGTTTTTCTCCTTGGGTCTCTGCTGAAAATGGGCTCTCTAGACCCAGTCAGACTTACCCGGTTAACAAATGTAAAAATAAATAAAATAAACTATGTCTGTACATAGCTGCCACATTGGTGATGTCAGCTACTATTGACTAATGAAAGCAGAGTTCTATGTACCCTGTCACTGTTTTGGCTTAGAAAGTGCACAATTCTGTAGCTCAAAGATGTTGGCCGTAGTTATAATGTTGCAGGCTGACTCACCCCAAGAAGCAATATAGGCAATCCATGCCTGCAGTGTGAGAAGAGGGAACTTGAGAATAATTGAAAATAATTACAAAAAAATGGACTTGTGACTTTTTTTATCAAAAATGCTTACTTTGATCCAAAGTGGTCACTTCATGAAAAAGCAGTGGTTGGTCAACAATGGTTAGCAAAGAAATGCAGGTTGTAAGATGCATTCTGCCTGAATTTTAGCAAGGAAGTGCTGCATAACAGAGAAGATGTGGAAGTAAGTAGCCCAAACTATGATGAAATAAAATAAATGCATACGCTGGATAACATACACAATGTGTTTATAACTAATACTGTGAGTATCTGTGACTGCATTGTAGAATAGTGTTTAGTTCAGTACAGTATGATCTTTCATTTTCTGATCCTTGTGCTAGGCCTGTAGAAGTACATTTAACTGCATCATATGGTTTCTAGGGGTGTTTAGATATCTTTTGTTTGTAGCATGTAAGAAAGGTATCAGCCAGTAGTGTTTTCCCAGGAAGTTGTGTCTGGCACCAGCCTTCTGATTTAACTTTGGTATTGTTACAACTTTGAAAATTGTTATATAGGTTAATACACGGACTTTGTGTAAACAACAGAGGTGCTACATGGGGTCATAAGAGAAGAGGGTGACTACTGGAACCAGTTACCCCTAAGTTACATTTCAACACCAATATTCTCCCAACTTCCAACAGTTTCTAACCTCCTGCTATTTTGTCAATGATGCAGGCGAGTTAAGGAATTTAGTGGGATCTCACAAATTATGTAGAAAAATAAACTAAACCCAAATGTCATTGCCTCAGGAAACACCTACTCAGACTCCAGTGCTATCTGGATTATCCTAAAACCTCCTACACACAAAAACAAAATGCTAGATCACTATGGGCTATCTGCCACCCCCTTCTTCCCCAAACAAATTTATATCACTTATCATTAACATCTTCAACAACTGTTTATAAAATTATATCATAGGATCATAGGAGATTACTAGGCTATCGACCTGGAGGTCATTTCAAGCCTAGCCATTTCATCCCAATGTAATATCATAGAAATGTTAGTTAATACCCAAGATTGCATTTAGTAATGGCTGACATGTCCAGGAGAGTTGTGGGCACTATTCCTGGTAAGAATCTATGGTGTCCCATCCACTCGTCTAGGTTTCTCTTTTAACAGTGTCATAGAGGTGCTCTGTTTCACATGAATAGGTAGCCTATTCCAAAGACATGGCAGTTACTGGGAGATAAATCTGTCTTTGCAGCATGTCCTATTTAAATTGCAGGCCATATTTAAGTCCCTGGAACTGGCAGCCCTTGTCCCATTTGATTTACAGATATGCAGCAATTTAACTAGGTTTGGGTCTGAGATTGCTCTGTAAGCCAGGCATAAGTCTCCCCTAAGAAGTCTATACAATACAGAGTATAGTGACAGGGTCAGTCTGTGTACGGCATGTGCTGAGTCCCTTGATCTTCTTAGTTAGAAACCTCTGAGGTCTCTCCAATTGCTGCAGGTGCTTTGTATGCTGAACAGGGCATTATACTCAATTATGGGTCAGATTAGTGCTGAGTATAGAGGGGTTCTAACCTCTTTTACTACAGTAGACACACAGTGGTTGAAATTAAGGTCACAGTCAACTTGTGATCCCAGGCCCCTTATCATTTTGTGGGTACTTAGGGTATTGTTTTTGATTTGATAGTGTGAAGGGACATTGTTTATGCCAAAGGGAATGATGATGCATTTCACTGCATTCAGTTCGAGACCGTGACTAAGACACCAGCCACTGGCTGTGTAAGACCCTCCTCGAGTATACTGACATAATTTGGGGATTCAATAATTTTACAGTTTGCAGTCATCTGCAAACCTGGTCAGCCACAGCCCCTTAGTTTTGACCTGAACCTCTGAGACTATATACCAAACAGTAGGGGGCCTAGCACCAACCTGTGAGGTACCCCACTGGTAACAGGTCTGCTGCTTGATGTGGAGTCACCCACTTTGATATTGTGTGTCCAGTTTGTGAGCCAGTTGGCAACTCAGCATACAACGAAGGAGTTTACATTCAGTTTGCTAAGTTTATCAGTAATGCCTGAGTGTGGGGTTGTGTCATAAACCTTTGCCAAGACGAGGTATACTGTGTACACATATTTGCTCTTGTCAATAGTCCTGGTCACATTTTTGAAAAAATCCACCAGATTTAACAGGCAGGATCTGCCCTTGACTAAGCTTAATTGAGAAGGAACCAGGGTTTGGAGGTCGCCTATGTCTTTATTTAGGAAATCCATAATGATACGTTTCATGGCTATACAGATGAGGCTGGTCAGGATTATGGGTCTGTAATTCCCCGGGTCTGTTGCTAGGCCACCTTTGTGGAGGGGAATAATGGCTGCTGTTCTCCATTCTGCAGGAACAAGGCCTGTGGTTAGACTATGATTGAAAAGAGTACTTAATGGTGATGAAAATTCATGTTTTAGCCTGTTTAGAAGATAGCCTGGGATGCCATCTGGTTCTACAGAGGCTGTGTTTTTTGTCTTGGACAAGACTTTGATAACCTGTTCTTAGGATAGGAGACTTCAGTCCTAATTACCTTGGTCCTCGTTCAACTGACATGGGTATTTCCTAACAGATCTAGGTCTCCTTCAACTCACAGAAGAACCAATAAGACAAAACCTCAGATCCTGGAACACTCAACACTCGATCTTGTTATTGCAAACATGCAAAACTCCATTTCCAACATGAACATTTTTCCACCATTCATAAGCAATCACTGCCCAATTACTTTTACAATTATCAACTAATGTATAAAACCACCACTAATATTAAAAGTCATTAGAAACTAGAGTAGCACAAATATTAAGCTCAAAAACTTTCTCATAGCCCCCAACTGGAACCACATACTCTCCTTAGGTGATCCTGAAGCCATAAGCGTAACCAATTTTCTTTTGTAGCTGCAGGACAAATTCTTCCCACTCATCCACAGGCATAATGAACCCATCAAAACTGAATGACTAGCCACCAAACTGAAGCATCTCCTCACACTAAAAGATGATGTGTTGCAAAAATGTAAACAAACAACTCCCCACAACTGAGAACCAAATATTCTTTATAGACTTCAATAACATAGCCAAGTAGTTCATCAGAAGTGAAATCAATCTCCAAGCAAAGAAACAATTCACTCTATTACATTCATGCAAACACTTTTGGAAAGAAGTTAACATTCTTACAGGAAGAAAACATCCTCATTACACCCTTTCTACAAACCCTATTCAGTGTATCTCAGAAAAACATTTCCCAGAAGATTTCCTTAAAGAATTTAGTAATCTCCCATCACTAAACTCTACACTCCGAACATATCTTGAATTATCCACCACCATTCATCTCTGTCTTCCTCTATAAACAAATACATTCCAAAGGAGTGTATACTCTACTTGAAAATATTCAAACTGACATCCCTCCCCTGGTTCATATATCACTGCACCTATGTCTTCCTCTCATCAATACTTATAATCTTTGTCTTGCACAAAGTATCTTGACAGAGATTTGGAAACGTGCCCTAATTAAAGTCCTCCTAAAGAAAACCATCACAAAAGATCCTACTAACTTTCATTGAATATCCATCTTCCCAACTCTAGAACAACATCTAGGAAAAATCGTCTACACTCAACGTTCTCACTACATTCAGCAATACCGCCTACTCTTCACAAAAAAATATGGCTTTTGACCTGGACAATGTACTATGACATAATTTTGGTCCCTAACTGATGACATCCTGCAAAACACTGATAAAGGCCTCAGTACGGGAGTTCTATTTATAGGCCTGTCAAAGGCATTTGCCCTAACTGACCACTAGCTTCTCCTGAAGAAACTAAATGAAACTGGTGTCATACTAGACAGCACTTGCTGGTTTAAGATCTTCCTCACTGACAGAAACATTAAAACAGGATTGTTCTAATCAGAATCTGCACATATTATCAAAGGCATTCCACAAAGGTCCATTCCTGCCTCCATCTCTTTTCCATATTCATTAACAAACTACATTGTGACCTCTTCCATCTCCCAGTCATCCTCTATGCAGATGACATAGTCATTTACCTATCAAGTCACTGTCACACCAACATTCAATCCAAGTACAGTCAGACTTACATGAGCTCCACCAGTGGCTCATAACTACTTCTCAACCCCTCCAAGACCACAACTATGCTTTTTGGAACTCCACAGAAATTTCTCCAAGCACCCGACTCTTTTAACTATTTTTGACTTGCACAGCCATACCATAGAAGCAATCTCCATCTCCAAATACCTAAGAGTTTGGCTTAATCAATTTCTAAATTTTCTTTCCACATAGACAGAGCAAGGGGTAAAATAAACTTTCTCATCTTTTACGCCAAAAAAAGGTCTCCCATTTTCTATCTCAACCAGTCAGAGCAACTACTGACAAAGGAATTCTCCTCTAAGAAAAAACAACATCATACTCCAGACAATCTCCAACAGCATCTGCTGATTCATTACAACTCATCCCTCCATAAGCATTACTGTATTAACTAAGAGAAAGCTAAATGGCTACCAGAGAAACAAAGATCTAACTGAATGCTAGGATTCCAGCTCTACAAGTCTCTCCGACTTCAGACATTTATTCCCTTGCTGCTAAACTTCAGGAAAAAAATCCACATACAACCTGAGGCACTACTTTCAAGTCACATCGGCTCTCACTACCCCTAGAAAACAAACTCCACAGCACTGCATATGCATTCTTCTCTCAGACACTTACTCTTTAGCTCCCTCATTGACCTAAAGGAAATCAAGATGCACTTCAAATTCAGAATGCAACTTAAAAGGCACCTCTTCACCCAAGTCAAATGCTCCTCACAGGCCGTGTTGTCTAACACACTACCACTCTCTCCTTCCTTCTTCTCTAATCCTCTCACAGAATTACTGAAGGTTGATACACCTTTTTAGAAATTAATATAAATATTGTATATTACACAATGCTCGTTCACTATAGTGTACATATACATTTTTTTTCTTTGTAGATAATTTGAACTTCTCTGCTATTCTTCACATTTCTGCCTTTTTTGTTTTACAAATGTTTTGTATTTCACTCTGGCTAAACCTGAAATTGGTCATTGTTGATCCATGCTCTACCTTGGTAAGCAAAATTTATTAAATAAATAAATAAACAAAAGAATGAATGAATTAATTAATTAAATGAGGTGACTGCAAAATTCTAGCTCATATGCATACTGTTTTCACCTTTGAAGGGTACTTCTTTTTACTATGGTTGACTGACTGTGGAGCTGGTATAGTTAAAAAAGAGGGTGTCGGGGGTGAAGTCCCTCACATGGGGATGTAGTATAGTTTCCCTCTACATAAAAATTATGCTAAATATAATTTGGTTGGTGGGTGGAGAATTTTATCTCGATATTTTTGAATTGACAAGATTACTTTTGGTAGATTTTCAACTGACCACTTACAAGAAATTAATAATAATAATAATATAATAATAATAATAATATGCATTCAGAAAATTTATTGCTGAAATGGAGTTATAATGTTATTAAATGTGGTGTGATTTATAAAATGTTATAAAATTTAGTGGTTGGGAGGGTGGCCTAATGGTTAAGGTGTTTACCTTACAAACACAAGGTTAAGAGTTTGAGTCTCACAAGGGATAATTGGCTAGACTTAAAATGGCTCGCAAGGGCAGTTAGCTTAGTACTGCTCTATGAATCTATTTATTACATGTCAAAAAGTAAATCTGCTAAATTAATTTTATTCAAAAGGCAAAAACAGAATTCTGGGAGAGGTGTGCGGAGGATTTTATATGTTTTTTGGGAATTATTAGACTCTAAAAAAAAAATATATATATATATATATATATATATATATATATATATATATATATATAGTTTTATGCTACATTTGATTCTGAGGTTTGTAGGCATTCTGATTATTCATTTATACAGTAATATCATGAAGGATTACCACCAGGTCTCAAATCATAATCCACTTATTATGTGCTCAAGACGTAGATGGCAAGAAATTCAACTTGAGAACACATAATAAGAGTTAGGATCAGAGACTCTGTCTTAGCTTAGCTCTTTGTAGTGTGTAGAGCTTTATCAACACCATGTACAACTATTAAAGAAAAAAGAGAACAAAAGAGAAACCGAAGAAGCAGAAAGTATTTTACTGGCTTTTAAAAATAGAAAAAAACTTAGTGCTGAAAAAAAATAGCATTGTACACATCAGCTTCATTGTTTACGATTTTTTGTCAAGTACAAAAAAATAGAGGGACAAAGAATCACAATAAAGGATAATTTTTAAATATTGTTTTAGTTCACTTAAAATTTTGATACAACAACAGGATTTGCATCAATATGCATTTATTGAACTGTAAGTATTATAAAACTCTCATGACTGGCATTACTTACTGACTGTAATCCTTTGTGATTAACCAGAAAGTCAAATATTTTACAAGGGACAGGACAAAAATATGAGGCAAAATCAAGGATGTTCTGTAAAATCAGGGACAGATGAAAGATAGCAGGCAGAAACAATGTCCCTCTAGAAGAAGGCAAAACTGCTTTAAGCTTTTACACACTTTATTCTGTCACACATTTTGTTTATAAATGTGAGAAAGTAAAGTGCTAACAGCTCTTAAATGCTATTTTACCTTCTGTTGCTGCTATTTAACATTAGACCCAATAGTAACTGAGCTTAGATGTCATTATGATCAAAGTCTCATGCAAAAGAAACACTTAAGTTTATTTATTTGAGTTATTTTTTTTTTATTTTATTTATACTTTGTTGCTAGGGTTAGTCCCACTAGGTCAATGGCCTCTTTTCATGGGAAATCCAATGTGTTATTCATACTGATTTGAGAAATTTGACAACTGCACAGGGGAATTTCCCCTATTTTCAGTAAGTGCCATGGGATCTATTGCATTCACCAGAACTCTCATCAGTTTAGGCAGATAGGACCTCAGTTTGGCATCTCATCCAAAAGATGACACATTCAGGAGGGCAGCACCCCTTTATGTTGGCCTGCAGTGTCAGTAATGGAAAAAATGAATCCAACTGTCTTGTGTGAGAATAGAACCTCATCTTTCTGCATCTCTAATGAGTGTGCCAACTGATGAGCTACTAAGACTGCTTATAGCTATTGCCACAGTATCTGAATACAATCACAACACTCCATGCACTACAGAGAGATTATAACAAAATAAGAGTGAGCAGGCAAGCGGTGCAGGTGGGGTAGGGGGCTTGTACCCCTGTAAGAATTTTTTTTCTATTTTTTTTTTATTAAGATCTATGTAGCTCTAAGTGCTTGTGCCCTGAACACCCAAGTAAGTGCGTGTATATATATATATATATATATATATATATATATATATATATATATATATATATGTTGGCTGTCAGGTTTCAATACTTCTTTGCCAGGGAATTTCATTTTGAGGCATGCAACCTTATTCAGTAATACAGGATCCATTTAAAACATTTCTTGATCAATGAACAAATAAGTATATATTGCATGAAATATATAACCAAAAATAAATATTATCCAGTACAATGAGCTTTCCAAAAGACACAAATACAATAAAAATGTAATAAAATGTCCCCATAAATCAAGATTATAAAGATATTTGAATAACTCAATTACTCTAGCAATGAACATGATATCTTGTCCTAACCTGGCTTAAAATAGGCCTAGAAAGATAAAATATCACTGACTACACAATCACAAATGTACAGATTTTAGCAAAAACACAACAGTCGTGCTTTACTTTCTAAAAAGTGTTGATAAAAATGAAAAGTATTAATGATGCGTGGTAAAGCTTTGATGAACAAAAATGTTAAAAACCTAAATATGAGATATGGAGAAGTCCCATACCTGGTGACAAATAAAAGTCAGTTGCTAAAGTCCAGTATCACTGCAGTGAATTACTAAAGCTAGTAATCTAGAGCCATGTCCTGAAAATATCCTGTATCTTTTAATTGCTGCACTAGACAGCCCATGATCTTTTAGCTTCACAAGAAGTACAGAAAAAAGGCAAGTTAGGAGCTGTGAATACCAGAGCTGTAGCAAGCTAGAAAGGCATTAATGCCCATGCCTGAAATATTTGTATGTATGTATGTCTGTCTGTATGTTTGTATGTATGTATGTCTGTAACAGGCACGTTAGGAGCAGTGAATGCCAGAGTCCTGACAGCTGAGCCACATACTATACAAACCACCTTTTAAGCCATAAAGAAACAGCTACTGGTAACAGCAAGTAAAAGAAACCAACCTAAAATCTGATAAATCTCCCTCTGATAGGATTTAGTATCACAGTATAAATACTAAAGTTGATAGCAGACAGCAGAAGCAACCATGTAAAAATGGGAAGCCAAAATGTTTGTCACTGCCAAGTTGATCAACACTGAAAATGTCACCACTGAAAGATGACTGCCATCATGTTATGGGACTTAGGCATGGTGAGGAGGGAATTGGTGTCGCATTTTAAGCATGTTCTCCCTCTTGTCCAAGTTTGCATGATCTAAGATTATTGGGGGGGGGGGGTACAGTGGGGCTTGCTCCCCTGGAAAAAATGTTTACTAACTTGGGAGCGTCACTGTTATTTTCCAAAGTTTTAGATGCGTTAGGTTCAGATAATCATGTGTTGATTAAATGAAACAAGATTATCTGCAATAGACCCATTAAAATTCTTATACTAAAGTTGTATTTATTCATAACTTTAACATCTTGGCATAGAGTTTTTTTACAAGTTACTCTGAATGGAATTACAGGCTTTTTGAAATGAATGCAAGCAAATGAAACCAATAAGAAACAGAGACAAGACAACTAAAAATACACTAATCTATATCAGATCCATCCAGCCACACTCACAAGTCATATCTGATTCCTGTAGACACCCTGTGAACATTGGCTACTACCAAAACAGTTTACTGCTCACATTGGGAAGAAGTAGACTTCCAGACCTTTCCTCCATATTGGTCATGCACCTAGGAGAAATTAAAGTAGCCAAGTAGCCTACTGTGCGTCTTTGTGAGAAAAGTGGAATACCTTGAACAAACCTACACAAACACAGACAGGACATGCAAACTCCGAACAGAAGTCATCCTAGCCAAGAATCAAACCGGAGAACCTCTAGCTGTGTGGTAAAGATGCTACTATACCAGCAGTGTGCCATATCAGATAACTCCACCCAATTTCCTGATTTAGCCCCTCTGGCCATACTGTTTTATATTTTAATGTAAAATGCTTCTTATGTTAGCAAGTGCATTCATATTATAATATTACTTTTCTTTTTGTTTTTATACACCATTTACTTTGTGAACTCATGCAACATATAACTATATTTACAAAAAACAAAGTAAAGCATTATCCCTTGAAACAAAATACAATGTACCTTTTTTATTATAACTTTCAGCACTTGCACAAATTCTTCCTTGCTTTCTACCTTCTGCTTTTTCTACCTTATATTTTTTCAGGAGTCTGTTGTTTATTATGGTCATTCTATAGATGATTTATGTTTTATTTGTATGGATAATGTGGTAGAGTCTGAAGCTTTTTTCAGCATACTCAAAACAATACAATGGGTCTAAAATTCACTTCCAGTATGAGTCCAAATGAGATAAATTATTTTGATATAAAAATTGAAAGGTCAAACTGGAAGTAAAAACTACCATGTGCTTTAAAGCAACAGCATTTAATACTTTTTGTCTCTTCCTAGCCAGCACATTATTATTACTGGGCAGTGAATCTTTAAAGGCACGACAAAATGCTACAGCATTAGAAAATTTCCAAAAGGTTAATGCACGGGTATATCAGAGATTATCAGGCATGAGATATTAACCCAGGATATTACAAAATAATCCACAACAAGTGAGGTATAGGTAAACAGAGAGTAGAACACAACATAAATACATGCAAACATATATTTCAGGCACAAGCAATAATGCCCTTCTGGCCTGCAAATACACCAAAGTAGTCATTCCCTTTATAATTGTCCAGCTTCTTTTAAAAATATCTAAGCTAGCTTTAATGTAATTTGATAGTTTATTCTATGCATCAGCTACTATCTTAGACAACCAGTTAGTACACCTCTCATTCCTATATAATATTTTACATAGGTTGTCTGACGATTCCCTGCTTCTTTTTAGATAACCTTGTCCATTCCCAGAGGTAGTGGTCTCTAAATGCCCTATATACCCGAATAAGGTCTCCTCTTAAATGTCTGTATGAAACAATGTGCAAGTTCAGATATTTTAGTCTTTCATAACTTAAATGTTCACATCCATGGATGCCTTGGTATATTGCCACTGTACTCTTTCCAATTTACATCTGCTTGTTTTGTTATAAAGTTTCTGTTTTGTTATAAAGTTTCTATGTTGTTATTCTTTTCCATACTCAACTTTGGGTCTAATGTAACTAACAAATAATTTCATCATTTCTGCCTTCCTTGACTTTATAAATCTTTTTATACAACCTATAGTTCTATAAGTATCATTAACCAATTGGTTGATCTGATTAGAAAAACTCAAAGCTGATCTACCCATATATCCAGGCCCTTAAATGAATCCACAGTTTTATTCACTATCAGCTATGTTAAATATTTATCTTTCAGTCTATGTCTCCCAAATCTCACATGCTTTGTTTTTATGTCTTTATCAGCATACAAGGTAGAATGTGTACAATTGCTGAAAAAGTGGATAAAAGACATAGTTCATTCTGTTTCAAAAGTTTTTTTTCTTCTAGTCTGATGAATATATTAATAGCAAACTGAAAAATATTACAGAGCGACAGTAAACAATCAGTTTTTACTACGTAATATTATGTTTTCTTAGTGAATGCGCAAAATGTACATAATGTTAATGCTGAATAAATGCTGAATAAATTAAGGACTAATATATTCCTGAAAAATGCTTAATTGTCAGAAATGTTGACTTTGTAAATTTACATCTGACATAAAACAATGTGGTGTCAGTGGATATTTGCACAAAAAACTAGGTTTATTTAACTGTAGCACTGACATGTTGCTAATGGTATATGCTGTAAGTTGGTAGTATATATGTTACATCATCTTCTAACAGAAATTAGTATCCTTGCAGAATGGCAACAGATGTGGGAAACACATACCAGCTACCAGAACCAGATAAAAGCACAAAAGCAAGACGGGAAGGAAAGAAAAGGAAAAAGATCAACATAACGGTAGAACAAATCCTTAGCATGCTGAGGTTAGTGAGCACCAGAATCACCATATTGCAAAAAATCATTCCAACAGTGAGCTGGTAGCATTGTTAGACTTGTTAAAACAGTCCAATAAATGTGAACAGAGACTGAATAAATCAACCTCAGGGTAGTGGGATAAATCTTATGGCCTTAAAACTCTGCACTAAGCTAACAATCAAATAGTTAACTAGATAATGTCCATATTATCATGACAAACTAATTTCCAGGTGCACTCATGAAGATGAAAGCTTTAAGAACGTATCTATATTTATATATATCACTGTGTGTGTGTGTGTGTGTGTGTGTGTGTGTGTGTGTGTGTGTGTGTGTGTGTGTGTGTGTGTGTGTGTGTGTGTGTGTGTATATATATATATATATATATATATATATATATATATATATATATATATATATATATATGTATGGGTCTGCTTTACAAGAGCGAAATGCCAGTAGACCGACTTTCAAAATGCCGAGACCAAAACACTGCATAGTTACAAGGCTGAAAATCGAAATCACTGACTATCACAACAACGACAACATAAAATTCAGATTTACCGCTCATGTAATTTAATAACAAAAGTAACAACACATGGTATCTAAACATTACCCTACCACTTTAAATGCCCATAATATGTACCTAACCCTTCCCTACACCACTCCCACCAACCAATACCCGAGTATTCTTAAGAAATCCCACTGAATATTCATGTCATCATCTAAACCACCTGTAAATACTTACATTTATTTTATTTCAAATGTTTACATTTTTTGCAGGGGAGCTGCACCCCCCCCAAACCCCCTGCAAATTAAATATACCAACTCTGAGATCACACTACAATGCAGAAATGAGCATATTTCCTATTCTGCTCAGCGCAGGTCAGAAAAGTCAGCATTTTCATCATTCAATCTTGTAAAAGATGGGAAGGTAAAGTTTCAGTCATATGAAACTTTGACATTCTCATCTTGGTATTTTGAAAGTTGGTCTACTGGCATTTTGCTCTTCTAAACTAGACCCATAAATACATACACACACACATATATGTATATATATATATATATATATATATATATATATACATATATATATATGGATCTACTTCATTTGCCCTAACTTCTGATTGACCGACACCCATTTGCCCGACCCCATTTGACTGAAATTTCATTTGACCGAAATTTCATTTGACAGACTCTTCATTTGACTGACAAGTATTATTGGCAAGTAAATGGGATATGCCCCCTTCCCCACTGTAGTGCGACCCTGGAGTTAGAATATATAGTTGGGGGTGTGGGGGGTGAAGCCCCCCACTTACTTTTGTTTTACTAAGCAATATTAAAGCAAAACTAAACAATATAATATGAAATTAAGTGGGGGGCTTTGCCACCCACACCCCCATTGTGGGGGCTGTGCCCCCATACCCCCCCAGCTATATATTCTAACTCTAGGGTCGCACTACAGTGGGGAAGGGGGCATATCCCATTTACTTGCCAATAATACTTGTCGGTCAAATGAAGTGTCAGTCAAATGAAATTTCAGTCAAATGAAATTTCGGTCATTTGGTGTTGGCCAAATGTGTGTCAGTCAATTGGAAGTTAGGGCAAATGAAGTAGACCCATATATATATATATATATATATATATATATATATATATATATATATGTGTGTGTGTGTGTGTGTGTGTATATATATATATATATATATATATATATATATATATATATATATATATATAGTTCCCCTTTATAATCTCGAAATACTGAAATCCAAAATTCCAGTATCTTGAAACCATAAAGGCGAATTTTTAAAATAGCGAAAGTGCATGATCGCGAATTTGAATATCTCAAATTGACGGTTATGGCTTCACGCTAGGTTGTGTGAACTGGTTTGTGTGGATGGTGTCCAGTGCCATGTGTGGATTTAGGTGCGATTTAAGGTGAGTGAGTGTTTTGTAAGGGTTTTTGGTGGGAGCTTGGATGTATGTGAGTGTGTCTGTATGTTGTATGTGTGGGTTAGGGTAGGCAGTTGAAAGTATGAGTGTGTAAGTGTTGGATATGTTGGTGTTTGTATATGTATGGTGTGTGTGTGTGTGTGTGTGTGTGTGTGTGTGTGTGTGTGTGTGTGCACGAGGGACTGTAGAATTTCTGGGTGTGAGCTTGCTGTCTTTTCCTATTTGTGCATTCTCGAAGTTAGTATATATAAGTGGGGGGTGCAGGGTGGCTTGCCTCCCTGCTTATATGTAGTTTAGGTGTGTTGATGTATGTTATTGTGTTTGTGTATGCTTTTTTGTTTGAATTGTTATAGTGTGGTAGGATGGTGTATGTGTTGTGTGGGGTATGGTGTGTTAATGTTCACAATTTTGTGTTTCGCAGTTTTGGAGTTTCGGGATTTTGAGCGTTCACCTTTATGGTCACGGGATACTGAAATTCGAGATTTCAGTATTTCGAGATTATAAAGGGGAACTATATATATATATATATATATATATATATATACTTGAATCAAATCCACTGCTAATGCTATATGCAAGCTATTTTATGGAGCATTCCTATATTTTGATACACTGAGAACTACAAATTATATGTGTCAGCATGTGTGCATTTGTATGTGTGTTTGAATGGCTGGTCTAGATTCCCACTTAATATGTTTTATATTTCTGAAGGTCAGAAACCAAGTAAGCAGGAACTGACATGTCAGTGGTATAACAGGTAGCATACTCAGCTTTGGTGCAGAAGGAGGTGGGTTCTATTCCCACACTGGGTAGATGGATTGCTGACACTGCAGTGCAGCATAAGGAGGGTGCTGCACTCCTAAGTGTGTCATCCTTTGGATGAGATGTTAAACCAAGGCCCCATCTGCTTGAGTTGGTGGTAGTATAGATGGATGTAAAATAGATCCAGGTTCTATTCCCACACTGGGTAGATAGATTGCTGACACTGCAGTGTAACACACGGAGGGTGCTGCACTCCTAACTGTGCCATCCTTTGAATGAGATGTAGTATAAATACTACCTTGGCTCTCCCCTGAAAAGAGGCTACAAGCCTAGTAGGACTAACCCAGTTTACAAACGATAAATGAATTTAAAATAATCATTGCTACTAATATTTACAAACAATAGCTTTGCAAGAAAGTGGAATATAAGAAAAAGAAAAGATAGATAAAAGAAAATTTCAGTGGCTTTCTGCAAAAAGGGATCATGTTGTCCATTACAGTGCTGTGAAAGTCTGATAGTTGACAATTCCAGTTCCTATCATTTTTAAAACGATGTATGTGCACCAGAAAAAGGAGGTCATTGTCCCACTGTACTCATCCCTCATTAGACCCATTATAGAGTACAATGCCCCATTTGGTATGTACCTCACAAGACATCTGCAACAGCTGGAAAGGCCACAGAAATACCTCACTAAAAGAATCACAGGCCTAAAGCAGATGCCCTTTGCTGACCGCCTACAAAACCCCAGCTATACTCTGTGGCATATCGTCTACTCAAGAGGCGATCTCTGCTTAACATACAAGGCCATGTCAAACCCTGAGATGTTGAACATGCTCCACTTAAAGAAATCCCAATTCCTCAGAGCCACACGCTCCAGGGATCTAAACTTTGTCATCACAATGAACAAAAAATGCTGGAGGGATAGGTTCCTGACCCAGAGACTCCCCATACTCTGGAATAGACTGCCCATACATGTCAAGCAGAGTGCCTCCTTGGCCCTCTTCAAAATGAACCTTGACGACTGGATGGGAGATAAGAAATTCACCCTAGGGATCACATCAGTCGCCCTGCTAGACAGGGGTCCAGGGAAGTAAATATTGTGGGAAGAAATATCCAGGGAATTGTTATGGCTAGGCTTGTATAGTCCTTAGGGCCGATAGCCTAGTACAAACCTATGAACCTATAAACCTACAAAGCTACATTTTCAGGACTTCATGAAGAGGGTAACAGTACATTTCAACAGCAGTCTGCTCACTTGAAAAACAAAACATTTTGTCTATTTATTTTTAAATACTCTTTTTAAACTGACAAGTTACATTACAACTCTGGCTATGGCATGGAAATGTGAATATTTTAGCAATGGAATATAGAATATACTTTCATAACTGTACTGATAAAATGTTTCACTGTTTCATAAATAAGAAAGAATTCATTGCTCATAATGAAGAAACAGCACTGCTAAATATGAATTGTTGAAATGGAAGCTCATATTAATATGCAAATGAGCGATGACATTCTCATATGTAATCATCCTTGTACATTACGTTACAAAAACATACATTTCAGTGATATCCCATGGCTCACTATGTATGTTTTCCACATTTTGTCAGAATATGCTCAGGATAACTTGCTTTCTTTGTTATGCAAGAGGATAAAAAGGCCACTCACATATCTAATAGTCTCAAAGACTCTATCAGCAGCATCAGCTGACTTGTAGCAGGTGTTTCTGTGACCAATGATTGTATATCTTCCTTGACAGGTAAAACAGCTAAAATTGGAAAATGTCTGGAAACTAAAGTTAGGCAATCAGTTTTGATTGTCTATAGTATCTTTCATTAAGTGAACTTATGTACAGTTTTCATCAGCTTTGGATTTAAGTGAATGAAATTGTAGCAGCTCTTCTGAAAATTGTCAGCTTTTTAACATCAGGCACTCATCTTTGATACACATGAGATTCTAAAAACCATCAGACAATACAGTTACTACATATGGAGATGTCACTAATGTACATTGTTTCGGTTGAGGTACTTGGCTGAAAAGATTTGCCAGGGTTCACTCTAATGAAGGAAAAAAAAAATTCATTGAAAACTGTGTCTTATGACTGTCATGATTTTCAAAAATACATGTTTTCTACCAGGGAAAGACCCCTGAAATATCCTATTCCAAGGCTCTCAAACTCTGTACCATTGAACTTAATGCAATCACCTTGGGGTGTAATAAGTCCACGGCCTCATCATGCAGCAATGACACTCTCTCAACCTACATCTCAGCCGATCACAAATTATTACATGCTTGCTGTCATGTTCCTTCTGTCTTGATCCAATGATAGGAATAATCTACTGATAAAAATAACAAATGATATGTTTTGCTGGTTAATTTGCCATGCTTAAATGATCTAAATACAAGGTTACATAGGACACAGGAATTTGTTCTTCAGCTATATAAAGACCGGAAGGATTTTAGTAATACTGTCATTTTCAGATAAGATACTGAAAGTTGCACCTTTTCATTGCTCCTCACTGTGACAACCAAATTCTATCAGCATTAGAGGATTCTGTTGTTGAATGCCAATAAACAGAGCTTCTAGAAGGCAAGTTCTCAAATTGATTCCTCACCTATCTTGAAAAAGAGCCCAGACTTCTTTTAAACCCTAACACTAGGTCTATGAAACAGGCAAAGAATCATTTCGGTGGAATGACAGTATAAAAACAAGGGAAAAAAAGCTCAGCTGTCTGGATGTCAGAGTTCATATCTCTGTAAGTTGAGTTACAAAATGAGGTCTGCCAACTTAAGTTAGCAGAGTATGTCTTCCTTTGTGGAAAAAAAAAACTCCTGTGTTTTTGGCTTTGCAATCTGTCTTTGGCTCTACATATCAATTTGAAAAAGCTTTTCCACTGCTGAAGCCATCTGACTTCTTACTGTTCTGATTGTCGTTTGGGTCTGATAGTAACTATGTACCAGTATAAGATCTCTAAATGTAGCGATCAAGTCCAAGGCAGTCAGTAACTTAAAGAAAACATATGGGATTGTCTGATACTTGTTTATCATTACTTTTTTATTAGTCACCCATCCTTCAGTTATACCCTTCATTTTATTTTTCAGGATTTCCATCCTAGTAACTTGCAGAGTTTAACATAAAAGAAAGAAACCCAATATTAAAAAACTAAAAGACAATGTTTCAGCTATCTCATTTGCAAGTCACTGGTGAAAAGTTAAACAAATTGTTATTTTTTGACAATGTAACTGAATGACTTTGAAGGCACAAAGCACTTATATTGCAATACAAATCTGGACCTGCCTATCAAGTTAGCCAAGCACCAAGGAACTGAATCTTTTTAATGCGCATTCTTCTTTTTTCTTTACTTTGCATTTCGACTGTTTTTATAACTATCCAAACTGATGAATATTATTGCCTAAGTACCTCACCCTACAATATCCTAACCTGTTTTATTCAAGTACCTTCCTATTCAATTTCTTATTACTATATAACTCTTCTAGTGTATTATTGTACATGTTGCCTTATCTTTTACTTTTCCTTGTTATATATACTTCCCTGTTCATAGCTTTGTTAACATGAATCTGTCATAGTTTAGGTGATATTTATACTATGATTTGTCGGCTTTATTTGCTTAGTTTCTATGTCCTGTTCCCCTCTGAAAATGGGTATTACTCAATATGGTTAACCCACTTAACAATAAATAACATAAAATAAAATAAATAAATAAATAGCACAATGCAGATGTGACTGTAACTGTTGTCCATTTGCTAGTCATACATTGACATGTGATGTTAACAAGGGCAAAGATTTCCTATTTCCAGAACACCTTGTGGTGTAAATCGTTGACCTAAGTTGATACTCAGTTTTCTGCTACTAAAACCACTATAATATGGTACATTTACTTCTCAACTGAGAAATTCTGCAGTTTACAAAGTCTGCAGTAGTTCAAACATTGAAAATAAACACCAACAACCCCAAGATTATTTCTACAACATGTTTTATGCGTTATACCCAAAAATCCATCTTTCCAGACAAATGAGAATTTTTTTCATTCAATGTTTTCACTGGGTACCCAAAGCTGAATTATAATGAATGTCAAGGCCTGAACAAAGGGAATTGTGAATAGCTGAGTGGGATAGGAGATGCTTCAACTAGATTAGAGGAACATTGGTTAAATGTGGGACTGCAGTATAAGTTTGTCATAACTACTGTCAGGAGCAAAGTGATACAGCAAACACCATGATGGCACAAGTAGAGCATTATATAACTTGCGTGCATATATGATGTAACCAGAATGCAAATTAGCTGCCATTACAAATTCACATTACAGTAAATGAGAGAATAGAGGTCTACTTCCTACCTCTAAGCACCTTGCCATATTCACTTGATCATTTGTATAGGACTGAATTTATTAGACTGTAGCATGCAATGCAAAACCAGAAAAGGGCAAAACAAGATTATTAAAAAGAGATAAAGCCAAATTAGTGACCGTTTTATATGAGGTACGGTCAGTGCTGCTTTCATATCCCTGCTGCTTCATAATTACCGGAGTCTTTAAGATTTACATTAGTATGTGGAAAAAGACACGCATCTACTGTCACATGAAAACACCATGGTCAGTTTTAGTAAAAGAAAAGCCATAAGTATAATATGATATGCAAGTCAGCATAATTTATCACAAAATAATTTCATCTTAAATAAGTATAAACATTCAGTGCTTGAAACATGTTAACTTATTTTTATAACTTTTGCTCAATTAACCAAAAATCAAAAAATGAAATCACATTTATCGGTTTAATTTGCAAACCGTCATAGTCTTAAAAACACAGACTGTTTTTGGTAGGCGTGAACTCTGCTGTAAATAGTTATGTCCATTACTTAGTTACTGTACTGCCAAGGTTGTATAACACTGGAGAACAGGAAACATTTGGATTTGGAACTAACAAAGAATCATTTCCTTTCCCTGAGGTACTGTGAGCTCATGGTTAGCATATAACACTGGTAATGGGTGGGAAAACAGCTTCCCCCATGGGCTGCATCTTGTACCCAACAGTGAAAATTTGTTAGTTCGATTTATTTCCCTCTAATAAGTTTTTAATCAGTAATATTTGGATATCATGTGTTGTTGTTTTTTTTCATATTTTTGTATATTCATTATTTTATTTTCATGGTTTAGTTTATTCATTATTTTACTTTCACAATTTTATGAGCGCATGTTTTGGTCTTGTATACTAGTCATAGTTATATATTTGGCAATAAGGCAACATGTAGTATGTTGTTGTGTTACAGCACAGTTGCACCATGCTGTTCATTGACCACATCAGCAGTACTGTAGTACTAATTTCTCTATGCAAATAACATCAGCAGTACTGTAGTACTAATTTCTCTATGCAAATAAACTATTGTAACATTGCTCTACACCTGGGAGGTACAGTCATTTTTTCAAGGGTGTTTTTCATCCAGCATCCGTATAATTATCTGTGAAAATTCAGTAAATTATATTTTATTTATTTCATTCCAGGACCAATGTGTACAGTTATGTATATAGACAGAAAGTGGACTGTTCCATTTTCTCTGTGATAGTGTGAGCACATGCAAATAGCAGGGATTGTGGGAGACTGAGTCATTTGCATTGGTGGTAAAGGAGGTTGCCCTCATGTAAGGAGATCTTGTTTTTATTGATTCTCTGAATATCAGTGCAAAACGTATATATAAAGATGTAATGTCTTGGCCTGTGAGCTTATTAGTAGGCTGGTCCTGTTTTCAGCTTCA
This sequence comes from Protopterus annectens, assembly GCF_019279795.1. Classification (NCBI taxonomy): domain Eukaryota; kingdom Metazoa; phylum Chordata; order Ceratodontiformes; family Protopteridae; genus Protopterus; species Protopterus annectens. The sequence continues at coordinate 324,057,877 of NC_056746.1, forward strand.
TTTCACTTAGCTTGTCCTTCATGAATTGGCTAATGAAATAATGAAGCAGATCCATATCAGTCGCATCCCAGCTGTGCAATGCATGCATCACAAAACTGCATTAGTATAAGCAAACAGCACCAATACCCATATCTGTAGTAGGAATGGTCAAACGTACAGTCAGAAATTAGCTGCTCTGCAATCATTCTGCAAATCTGATGGTTGCACTGCATGTGTGATGTGTATTGTTAAAAAGCTATATTACTATAGCACCATCCTCTAGGATAATATAGTAACACAGCATGTTTTAGGTCGCCACTAGTATGCTATCTTATAATATGTCTGCAAATCCAATGTCACAAACTCTTATAATCTATGTTATCAAAAAATGTATTAACATGAATTGGAAAACAAGGTACTCTGTGCATGTAAATGAAACTGATTATACACTAAGGGAACCATTATATTTGTTAGCCCTGAATATGGAAGAGAAAATGAAATGAAAAGCTCAGAACAATACTAATGTCAAAATGTATGTGATTAATTTACCCAAGAGTGTATCTATGACACACAGTAGTGTCAGTGCCTTGACAGCACACTGGACTTTGATGCTAGGAAGATTATAGGGCTGTGGGTTCTATTCTTACTCCAGGCAACTGGATTTTTGCCCTAGTACTGAGAATCCAGTGCAGCATCAGTGGGTGCTGTACTTCAGATAAGACTGTTAAAATACAATCCCATCTGTCTGATTGGGGGCTAGCTGAGGTATTAGTAAAAGTCAAAGCTCTTATCAAAATGAGTGGAGGAATTGTTCTGGTCTCCTGACCAAATTTCTCTCATCTTTATAAATAGTACATGTACAGGTGATCCAGATGAAATTCCCCTGAAATGTTGGTTACTGAAAGGGTAAGTGACCATGAAACACAAGGATGATTACTGTTTTCCACAGGAAATTATTACCAGCTTTATTTCTAATTGCAAGCTGACAGTGATTCCTTTGTTTTGGGGCATTTATCTTCTTCACGTTGGTGCTGATACACTTAGCTTCAGGGAGTGGGTGGGCTTTGCCTCCCACATAAAAGGGTATGGGGGCTTGTCTCATGCAAATACACTTGTAGTTTGTTTACCTTTTGAGTTTTGTGAATTAGTTTTCAGTGTATTGTCACCTCAGCATTGTGGCATTTGGGGTTCCATAATAGAACCTGTAAAACTACCACTTCAGGTCTTTCCTGAAAATAGGCACTTAACTTGGGTCAACAAAAATAAATCAATAAATGACTTTTCACTCCTAAATTAGCTGTAATTGTTTAAAGCTTTATCCTGTCCTGATTGCAAGATAGTAGCTTTCAAACCACCCCAGTATTTTGTTATAGTATATGGAAACTGGTAAAAATCCAATTTCTTATTGAATTACCCATAAAGCATTCAAATCTCATAAAATCTTATAAAATGTGTAGATGCAAGCCATTCCACTATTCACAACAAGATCATCTGATTTAATATAGATGGCACTGAAAATACATAAGGGTGAAGAATTGTACCTCATGACTGAAATTCTTGAGAAAGCATATACTTTTTACACCAGCATAATGAGTGACATGGTCATGGAATCTGGAATGTATCACCACAAGCACTAGTCATACATTTCAAGTATTTCAAGAAAACATATTGAACAGCGCACTTACTAAATAAATTTGAAATGTAACCTCCTTATGCACTGTGACACTGGATAGTTCTGAACCCTACCACAATATTTTCAAACATATATATGAATAAATCTTGACAGTTTTACTTTGTGCATTTATAATTAAAGTAATAAAAGTAACCCTAAATTAAGCTTTTATTTTTCTATATTATAAGTATGTAAATACTATGCAGATCATCTTCTGTATTCTTGTGCTGTGTCTACAGTCACTACAGCCTTGGGTTAATAATAATTGCTTTCTCAATGAATGTAGTATTGAACTGTTTTTTTCCATATTCTGCTGTAACTCCCAGGGTGTGGCTGAAATGACACCAGTTTGGATCACTGCCACAGTTAATAAGCATAAATATTTCACTAAATATATAAGTGAAAGTCAGCCATTAGTTTGAGAGGAGCGGAATAGAAGTAATGCTTTTGATATACATAGAGCTCTCTTCTTCCTAAAACTTGCACAGCTATACATTGTTGCTAAATTCCAAGAGATGCATTAAAAAGCATGCTGCCAGTCATAGCAGATATTTCAGTAATTGTGACATCTCAAATATGTACTTTCAACACTGATTTTTGTACAAAAGATGAATACATGAATAGCTACTTACTAGTCAGTGGCATAATTTTTAAAAGACACATTGATGTACTTAGTCGATACCCTTCTCCCAGACATACATATATTAACACATTATGCTTTGATTACACACATTGCTAGTTTGTTTGATAACAAATCACTTTATCTATGGAAGTCAATAAGCGGATGAACTCTCCTTCCAAATTTTGCAACATTTGTAACATAATTTAACTTCCTGTCTTTGCATGACACACTGGTTTTCATTGATACTGAACAAGAGATGCAGACTTAATTACAGTGAAATAGCTTCACCTTAACTGTAACTTCTGGATAAAGTTTTATAACTATGGTATTAAATTACTGCCTACTCATACTGTAAATATGTGCTTATGAAGCATCAGTTGGAATATAGGTGAATACTAGGTGAACTGCCCTGAAGGGCCATGTTAAGATTAACCAATAACCTGACGTCAGGATCAAACTTTGTACATTGTGTTTATGAAGTGAAGACCTTAATTAACCATTACACCAAATTTACCCCTCCTATGATATGACTTTTCAGATACTGAAATTCTAAATGTGAGAATGTCAAGATAATATACTAACAGCATCAAAAAGAATGTTTTAATGTCTGTCTTCAGTGGTTGGAGAATGCACTTAAACATGCTATGCGGAAAACTGTGTCTGTGTACACTCTTCCAAACTATACAAGCTTCTGGGCTGCCAGAATTTGGATGGAAGTAAAATAACTCCTTCCATCTGCATATTTAATGTTGACAATTTTGGGACTGTAATATAACTACTGAACATATATAGCAAGGTATAATTACCTCTTCATATAATTATACCTGTGAATTCATATAAATAAATATTTAAACATAGACACACAAACAGACATGGATACTGCTGTATGTAGGAATGTGGTTTACAGATATAATTTTCTTTTTTTTTTTTTTTGCTAAAGGATGATAGCATGGAAAGCAGAATACAGAGCTTGATAAAAAAATCCAAGTTGTTAAAATGTTTAGAATATCCTTAATGCTGTATGTAGGGCATACTTTCCTGATGTGGCCAGAAGAGAAGTTATAAGTAATATTAAACAGAAGCAAATTAATTCATATTAGACAGGAAGAGGAGCAGAGTCAAATGGGAAAATGATTGTATCCATGTATAAGAGAGGACTTCCTAACCTAGAGGGATATTATGAAGTCATGCAAATTAGGCTGTTATATTTCTCTCAGTTTGGTGGATAAAAGTAAAATAGAAAAATATAATGCCATCTCAGAGTATACAACCTAGGGCATAAAAGGACTGGCATAGTGAATAAAAGTTTTGAAAGAAGACAGGGATACATAAACCCTGAACTACATATATAATATAGCAAATACAGCTCTAAAAACAAAATAAAAAAAGAGAGTGGAAAAAAGAAATTATACCCATAGGTATGACTATAATTAATGAATAAGAGGGCAGATATAGAGTGGAAGAAAGGACAGACAGAACCTAACTATTGGGAAGAGATACACTATGAATGAAATATTGTGAAAAAGGATGGGACAAAAGTGTTGTCTAAAATAAATTCTAGAAAGTTTCTACCTTACCAAGGGCTAATGACTGAATTAAATAAAAAAAGAAAGACTGAAAGGGAAGTGGAAAAAGACATATGAAAATTAGTGAAATTTCTCATAGAACCTAGGGTAGAGATAGCTGGCAATAAAAAATGACATGTATATCATGTAAGTTAATGCATAACAATTTTAAAAGCCAGTCTATAGATGTTAGATTGGATTCTGAAAGAAGAATTAGTGGAAAGATTAATGGGAAACAATGGAAAGAAATATAAAAAGCTCCAAAGCATGCAGCCAAACAGAATGTTTAGAATATTTGCCTGGGAATTTCTACACAAGTACTTCTACATCCCAGACAAGCTACCAGAGATATTCCCACATATAGATGAAAGACATTGGAAATGTATGGTTAATGAAAAGGGCAATCCCTGCTCCATTGCACAGATAGGGAAGGAGCACTAACTATGACCCTGATGTCAGGAGCTTGATTAGTGGCTTGGGTGCCGTAGAATCAGGGCAGGGGGGAGTGCGACAGAGCAGCAACTATTGGCTTGCCATTCTGAGAGGGAGGCTCGGGTTTCAGCATGTGATCTACACACTCACCCAATGATGTGCATATACCAGAAATCACAGAGCAGGTACCAGCTGAATTTGACATATCAGAGAAAGTGGAAGCTATTGATATTATCTGTAATGATGTACATAAATCTCACAGCAGGTAGCAGCTGAATTTGACATATTAGAGAAAGTGGACACTATTGATATTATGTGTAATGATGTACAGAAATCACAGAGCAAGGTAGCAGCTGAATTTGACATATTAGAGAAAGTGGACACTATTGATATTATGTGTAATGATGTACATGACCTCCAGCAGCCTGACTCAGTGAGGACATAAAAAAGTCTGGTGGCATACTAAGCCAGCATATGTGATGCTGCCAGGTTGCTCTGCTTCTTGTTTCTACTTCCTTTTCCTAGACCACTAACAGCTACAATGGTCCCATCCTGGGGGGGGGGGGGGTACTCTGAATACTTAAGGCAGGAGCAGTTGAGGGACAGCTGCATTAATACACAAAGGGGAAATATAGTGAAAATTGTAATTATTAGCATATATTTTGGTCATGCTATAAACTTTTAAAGTTTTAAACAACATCTGCAGGATATGTTAAGGCAACCATTCAATGAACAACAAAAAATGATATAGTAAAGCCCTACAAAGTATTTTTATTACTGACCAAAAAGGCAATTATGAAGAAATGGAAAACGGGTGGAGACCTTGGAATGTGAGAACTATTCTGAATAATCTGGAATGCACAGAATGAAGGGCTACAAAAAATAATAAACTATAATTTTCTAAGTGACAAACTAGGTCTCATTATAACAAAATATTTCAGAATACAGGCCAGTTATACTGAGAGAAATGATACACTAGTTAATAGGTTGATGTGTTTGAGTATGGCAAACACTTTACAGCAACGACTTAACCTTAAGTCATAAAAACACAGATTTGACAAAATGACCCATTCAAAGGTCACATCAATCTTATCCATTTATCACCAGTGTTAAGTATGAAGGTTTCATTTGGTTAATAGTTTATGTATGACATTAGTGAAAGTTTATCTTACATATCACACACTCACACTCTGTTAGTAAACTCTGGAATGGAAATTTCCAAACTAGACTAAGTTGTATATTTTACAAAGTATATGTTTTAACTAGACCAAGCAATGTTCTGGTCCGCCTAGTGCAATGAAGAATGTATTCCCATCACACTGTCTCCTGGAAGTTACACTAATGCCAAGAAGTGTAGCTTTTCTACAAAAGATATAAATGTTGCACAAAGGTTTTAGCCAACAGCTGTTGAATAGCAGTTTGCAGTGATTCTCTCTCTTTCTCTCTCTCTCTCTCTTGCGTTAAATGCTCCCTTGGTGGTTTTCTGTCTCTGTTATCCACCTATCTTATGTCTCACATTAACTCCATTACACATAGATCCACCCAATATTTTCTAAAGCAGTTCCTGCATTGAATAAAACACATGCCAAAATAATTACATTTTTGTTCTAGTTAGATCAAAGTAAAAACAGCAAAGGTGCATGTGATTTTATTATGTGCAACTTTTAGACACATTCATGCATACAGAGTGTGCTGAGATGATGTTCTTTCTTTTTGTGATCCTGTGTTAACTTTTCACTGATGTGCTAAGAAGATTACCTAACTCAGTAGTCCTAATGGTACTTAAAATGGTACAGATTGCAAGAATGGAAGAAGTGTTAGAAGGAGCACATAGGACAGTGACATTACTGACCAAATGTTAAAATTTTCAAATTCAGGGCATACAGGTGGACTGGTAGTATACATTGTTACTTAATCCCAGGCTCATAGTTAAGAAATTAATTTTGATTTTACATATACAAGAAATATTTTCCTGACATGACAGAAGGAACTTTGCAAAAACAAAACAAAACAAACAAAAAAAAAAAAAAAACCAAAAAAAAAAAACAAAGACAAAGGCTGAGTAAACACAAATAAGCATAACTACTTCCAGAAAGATGCACACAAACTCCTTAAACTGTGCAGTTAAAACTTTGTCCATCAATTAAGGAGGCAGAAAGTCTCAGAATTGTTATTTCTTTGAATTATCAAGATATACTAGTGTTACAACATTCATGTTGCAGCTGAGTGGACTACTTATTTTGTTTTATTGTTTGCATTTCTGGTTTTGTTGCTCAGGTAAGTACCATTAGGCCAGTGGCTCTTTTCATAAGAAAACCTAGGTGGTATTCACAATGACTAGGGGAAATTTGGCTAGGGCACTGGAGAACTTCCCCTAGTCTTTTTATAGCAAATACCATGAGATCATTTACATCCACCTGAGCTGCCACCAACTCAGTTTTGTGCCTTATAAAAAGTACAGCACAACTCAGAACTGCAGCACCCCCTCATGCTGCACTGCAGTGTCAGTACTGGAAAAAAATAATCCAACTACCTGGGGTGGGAGTAGAACCCACATCTTCCTGATTATCAAGCACCAAAGGCAATTGTGCTCCCTGTTCAGTTACATACACTACTACTGTCCAACTATTACCCACTAATCTACTTTTTTGTTGTAATGCAGCACAACAACTATTTTCAGGTAGTCCTTGCAAGAAAATGTGACATTAAATGAGGATTATGCTAGAGTAAGTCTTTACTGTTGATGTAGTTTTGGATGCTTATCTCCAGAGACATAGAAAACATAGTAAACTGATGAAATGTGAATACATACTGAATTTTTGCTGAGCAAATTAAAAGAAGATTAAGACAATTAGGAAAAGATTACAGGTGTAGAATATAATGTGTTTAAGATTAAGGGAAGTTTGGTTGCAATGGAAGGGTGTAATTAAAGCTGAGTAACACATCATAAGCATCTGGATGCCTGTTTTAAACTGATTAATACAGCTGGCAATGATGTTCTAATTGTTTTTTTTTTATTTACAACTGTAAGAAAACTAAACATTTGCACAAATAAAAGGAGTGGCTGGCTGAATGCATTTCCACACAGGTACAGACAACAGTAGCTATAAAATGACATGCAAAAATATATTTTATAAGGTAAAGAATGGCTCACAAAATGATGAGGAATTAAATAAAACAAAACATTAAAACATCATAAATGTGAGAAAAATGCTAGGAAGAATGAAAGCCTGTTCATTTTCTTTTAACCATAATAAAAAAATGATCTGTTGCATGGAAATAATAATTATCTGGTGTATTCTTCAGTGAGTAACTGAGGACATACTTGAAAAGTGATCAACTGTAAGTTCGAAAATAAATATTTTATAATAGTCGACTGGTTACACCTAACAGTAATTTAGCTGAAAATGTGTATTAAAGCAAAATATTGCTTATCTCATGTCCTAGAAAAATTATATTGAAGTGATAAATTACATTCCAGTTATGGCTATGCCAGTATGTGCAAAAGTTGAATGAGCTCTACATTTCATTAAAAAATATCTGATTACAGTACAGCATTTTTAAAATGTTGTACCAAGTACACCCACAGATGCATTACACAGTTCATTTCATATCACTTGTGAAAGACAACCATTTTTAGTGCACATTTGTCCTCTGCCACCAACAGGTGTGCAAACGGTGCTGATTGCCTCCTTTTATGGAAGAATGTTTCTATGACATAGCAAAAAACTGCAGAACAATGACTTAAATATTACATACATATTGTAGAGATTTATTTTACAGTGTACTTTTCTGGTCTGTTTCAACAGAACAGAAACATTTTCTTCTGGTGTTACTTTTTATACTGTTTATTAATGAGATTAAGATAGAAACTTTGAACATTAAAAATTTCAGTTGCTGATGTAATAAGACTTTGAACAAGCCATTTCAATTCTCCTGTCACCTACCTCACCCCCTTTTTATTTTATTAACTCAATGAGTACGCATTTGCCTGGAAACTGTAGACAGGCAATACTCGTTAGTTTGCTTTTTCTGAACAATTCTCAGAGAAGAAGAACATGAAAAAGACTAGGGTTACAAAGAAATTTATGTGTATAGCCAGGCAAACTAAAATCTGCAGCATAGATCTGCACAGCCTGGTTGCATGTAAGCATACACACTTGAAAAATAGCCTGTTTTGCTGGAAGGGTCAGCAGATTAAAAAAAAGAGGTATACTTTCTTATGTGCGTAAGGACCAGCATTTGGAGAGGTGTGCATTTTTCAAACGTGAGGCAAGCTAAGAGACAATAATGAAATGCTATGAGTACAAAGTGAACATTTCTGGGACACCCCTACTAAATAGACATATGTTGTTCTTGCAGTAAAACATAAATTAAAAATTGTTCCTTAGTATTTCAGCAAAGTGTATAGACTTTGTGAAGTTTCACATTCCGTGCTGATTACCTTTAGTTATATCACCAAAACAATGCTGTTTTTTTCCATCCAATGCTCCAGAGTTAATTGAACAGTGTTGGCATACAAAGTGAAACAGCAAAGAAGTAACAACCTGTAAGTGAAATAAAATACCATAATCTGTCACAAAAACGTTTGAGAAATATCGATTTGAAATAAAGAAATAATTAATGAGATTTGTTGTTGTTTTTTTTTAAATACTTAATGTGTTAGAACGATGCTGCGTTGTGGAAGTGTTTAAATAAACAACCTCTCATTCTTGTGTATTCTTAACAAAGAATCGATGTTTAAAAATAAATCCTCAAATTACTAAAATGAGTCAAAACAATACTTAAACATACTCAGGGCAAAATAAAAACAAATATATATTTTTAATATTTAGGCATTTAATCAGAATTAACAATCGCCCTGCTATGATAACTGAAGAGAAATATGTTAATACATTTTGTCGACTTGAAAACCTTATTCCCTCCTTGTAATCCTCAACTTTTTTTTCTATTTTTGCGTTTTGGAACATCACATCATGTTACAACAGGTTACATTAGACATTTAACTGATTAACATACGATTCATACGGTTGGATAACGTTCACTGGAATGAGAATTTATATTCAGAATTGTAGAATCTGAAAGCAAGTGAGGTGCAATCGGCACTATTTATCTGCCTGATAAAACATTGTGGTGCGTTTTAGATTGTATCTTGCCTTCATGTTTTGCAAATGTCTGTTCCGTGTCTTTATAATGTGTTTTTAACGCGTTTTTTATATGTGACCCCTAATTAGTTTGTTAAGTTTTGTGTTTTAAACATGCAGTCGTTTATTCTAGTGAAGTGGTGTTTCTGAATCTCCCACTTAAAACTGCATGCCCCAGTTTGGGGGGTTTATGTGTGCTTTGTGCTTATTTCATTCTGTGCAGCCCCCCACCATTCTGTCTTGTACAGTATATGCATGTCGGCACCCATGCTCCCTACACACACGCACACACACCAGATACAACTAAGAGTGTGTGCAGTGCTGCGATTTCTGAAACTTCTTCAATGTGCCAAGAAAACAGTTTTGGGTCATGAACATAGGATTGTTTTGCAGATGAAATGCTTATATAACTATGTCTAGGATGATTTGGGAAGCTACAGGAAGTACTTATGATGTAAATTTTAGAATGGGGTATTTATCTGCTCATTTTATTAATATACAGATTAGAAAGCAGCAGCGATGGAGCGTATTTCCATGATATATTACTATGCTTAACTAAATAGGAATAATGCAAAAATAATACAGGAAAATAAAACAAATACCATGGCGGGACACGTGTTGGGACAGTTCCTTAAAATATAAAAAGATTTTTGTATGAACTCCATGAGGCTAAACATAAATGATTGCTTCTTCAAATGGTCACAGACCTCACAGTTTCACACTACTGTAGCACACGCCAGAACTAAACCTACGCTCACAAAATTGCAAACAAGTCGAGATTTTTAAAACTTTCAGTGGTGAAAGTGCAGTACTTTTAAACTAAAAGACGGCTCTTTAAAGAAGAGAGAAAGCTGCTTTTATTTCCATATCATCTCCCTCATTAATTCCCCAAACAGCAAATTCAGTGGTCAGAGGAGCAAAGCAACCGCCTCCCCTTCCCAATCAGGCAAACTGATGTCCTTTAAAGACCATGCACTATAAATGTCAAATACCTTCTAGACAGCAGGTCCTCCATAATCCGGAGTGGGTCATTACCTCTTCATTCTTCTTGCTTGTTTCATTGTCATTCGAGTCTTTAGTCCTACAGACACCTCTAGAGTACAGCCAGTAGTCTGTGCCCACGGCAATGGTCATCAGACTAAAAGCAGCAAACGCGCCTACAGTGGTGATCAACATCTGGACACCTCTATCACACATCCTCATAATTCTTCATTGTATACTGATAGATACAGGCAGAGCAGTTTCGAAACGTGCCAGTGACTCTCAATCTTTTTAGCAGTAAATTGCAAAAAACAAGCCCCCTTGTTAACATTCCAGACCTCCTTGCACGTCCGCTGTTCTTTTCTCCCTCGCATCCAACGAGCAGGAAGGGCTACGCTTGTTAAGTGGCTCCTCTTCACTATTTCATAATGTGTAGCTGATCATGAGGGGACATCTGGGTATTTTAAAGCATAAAGCATGGCACGCGTTCATTCAGACAACTTATTTCGGGCATCTTCATTCACAAAAACAGTCGCACGTTCAGCTCGGCATCCTTTGTCTAGTTCAGTAATTCAAGTAGATCTTTTGGTTTCTGTTTCCAGCTGTAATCATCAGGTATCCGCCAGGAAGCAGTTTTCCAATCGGTATGGGAAGAAGTGAATATGTTCTGCTGTTAAATCTAAAATTCCCGGGATAAGAACTAAGGCGCCTCTTCCTCTGCTAACCTTACTTCTGATGAAGGAGAGAGCAGTGCACGGAGAAGTAGACGGCTTAAAGCCAAAGGGTGGTGCTGAAGAGACAGCTCCCGGAAAGAAGTCGGTTTCTCTGAAGTGAGACGGTCTACAAAGGATTCGCTCAAGTTTGCATGGAGAAATGCATAACGATGCTTTAGTAGAAGACTGTCTACAGCCCGCACTGATGACAGCTGTGATTCCTTAACACACGTCCCCTTGGACAACCCCCCATATACGGCGTTCCTGACACGGAGGGTCTTTCTCTCATTGTGCTACTGTATATCTTGGCAATGCAGTGGGAAGCATAGCCATCCCCGGCAAAATGTCATTCATGCTTCCATTATTCCAAAAATGTAGACAACTGATGCACAGAGAATTGAAAGCAGAAATCTAGATGCATTTAAAGAGGACGTAGGATTTCTTTTTATCTTTTTCTGTGTCGGCAGAGTGATGTGATAATTTGTCAGTGCTCCGCATTGAAAATACATATGGAATTTCCACAGTTAAAAATGACATTTAAACGCACATTGACGAAAATCGTTATAATGATGTATTTAAATATCATCAGGTCATTAGTATTCCAAACACCCCCACTCTCTGTGGCTGACATGGGGCGGCAGAAAGGGAGACGGCCAACATTTGCTCTGTTTTGACAATTTCCTTATCTTATGTTGAACGAAATTTGCAGCACTTGAAGGAAACTGAGGACGACTTCCATAAATGTGTTTGCTGTCAGTTACTTCCTCCTTAGAACGTTGGCATGTCAGCAGCAAACCCCTCTCCTTGAAAAAAGAGGCAGTAGAGCTAAACAGTGTAAACGTAGGGCGTTATGGTATTAGAGACACACACACACACACACACACACACACACACACACACACACACACACACTTAAAACGTCAACCTAAAATAGTTCACTAAATAAAATGGGCAGCAATATTTCCATCCATTTACACAAAAATCTAACTATGCAAGCAAAAACTATGTTTTTTTTTTTTTGCAGGGGAAGCCCCCGTACCCCCATGGGGTGGGGGTGCACCCGCCACTCTGCTAATTAAATCTATCAAATTGAAGATGACACAATACAGGGAAAGGGCATATTCCCGAACCCCATCACTATTAATCTTGCACAAATACGTCAAAACCACAAACATTTCAAATGAAAAAAATCTTTGTTTTTTTTATTTGCATGCTCTAAGATTTTGTCTTAGGCCATGCAAATAATGTTGCTCGTATTATTTTGTCAACTATTTTAAGGTGACTTTTTTCATGTCATTTTTTTAGATTAAATCTGTTACAGGGATCACCTATCTACCTACACACACACACACACATATATATATATATATATATATATATATATATATATATATATATATATATATCTATATATATTACACACACACACACACACACACACACACACACACAGACACACACACACACACACATGCATATATGGTTATTTTACTGGTAAAAGAAGTTTGAATTATTGAGCTTTGACTGCCCAAGCTTCAATGACTGCAGTTGCTCCATAGGAAATCATTGTTGGCAAATTGTGCTAGCAATGATGGCCTTTTGGAAGAATTTCCCCCTTTTTCAAGTTGCTGCAACTGTGGAGTTGGTATACATAAGTTCAGGGGGTGAAGGAGGCTTGCGCCCTTGCAAAAAACTTAAAAGAGTGTTTTTGGCAAGATGTTTTTGGTGAAAGTTTGGTGATTACACTCCTTGGTTCATTTGCTTTCATCCACTCATAGTCGAAGCATATATATATATATATATATATATATATATATATATATATATATATATATAGGGTCTATATCAGAACATTGAAGTTTTAAAACTTTGAATGTTCTAATATCGACCCCTATTCAGCGAACACTAAAAATAGCAAAGCTGCAGAACACCAAATTCTTTCCTAGGGAAAGAATTCAGTTGGCCGGTTCTGTAGCTTCGCTATTTTCAGCACTGTGGTGGAAAGTTACAGGTTGGGTTCAGGTAAGTGTGCGATTGTGTGTACAGTATGGTTAGGGTGTGGGTTAGGTGAGTTAAGGTTAGGGCGCGGGTTAGGTGAGTTTGGGTTGGGGCGGGTTAAGTGAGTTAGGGTTAGGGCGTGGGTTAGGTGAGTGTCCGATAGTGACGTAACTTAGGGTTTGGGTTAAGGTAGATGGATAGATAGTAGTGCATGTATAGTTTAGCGTAGGGTTAGATGTAGGATTTTAAGTGTATGTGTGTGGATTGATGTTTTTTTTGGTGTGCTTGTGTTGTGTGTATGTGTTTCTGAATAGTGAATTTTTTCTTTGGGAAAAAAATCGCTGTCCTGTATGTTCAATATTTTGTGGTTTAGATATTTTAGGTTCGATGAAATTTTCATCTTTTGATAGCGTGATATAAACACTCTCTCTCTCTCTATATATATATATATATATATATAAAAGATTTGTTGACTGGGAAAGTATGACTAGGACAGACCATATTTTCCACAGAGGCCTGGGGAGAAACACTCCAAACGCACATCTTTGGAATGTGGGAGGAAACCCACATGAACATAGGGAGGACATGCAGACACAGTAAAGAAGGCACCCCAGCCAAGAATCGAACTGGAGAACCTCTTTTACACACACACACACACACACACACACACACACACACACACTTGAAAAAAGTGAAAAATAACTCATGCTTCAATAAGAAAGAATTGTTTCCCATGTCTTTTTACTAATACAGTTGAATTTTTGTCTTGATCTTACAGTCCTTTACATTTTTATCCAAATATTATTTGATCATAGCTCACATGGGGAAAGGTGTGATGTGATCGCTTGGTTTTACAGCTCTTCTGTAGGATATTTTACTGCCTACTGATTACTGACTTATATGATCTGCCAGTTTTGACCTTACCTAGTAGTATTAATCCATAATTAGCCTCACCTGCATTCTAGGGCTCACGTACTACTCTGAGCCTTGTATCATGTAATACCTAGCACTGAATGCCATATACTGCACTGGTGCTGAACCACAACTCATATATATTTCTTACTATAATAGTCTAGATTCATTCCAATTGGAGTCATAGAAGCTATGGCTGCTGGATCCTGACTTCAATTTCACTGCGATACTCTAAACAGTATTGCTATTTTGTTAGTGAAGAGAGATCTTTGCTAATTGCTATTACTCATTATGATGTTTTCTTTTTTGTTATCACATATATATATTAAAGCTACTGCAGAAATATATAATCATCTGCATTTTGACTTACAATGTGCTTGTCACTTGCTCTTTGAAGAGAGATTTTCTAATATTCATCATAATGTTTGATATATGCATCATCCAATATTACTGGTCGGAAAGCACAGCATACGTAAAGGACATTTTTCTTCATATACTGAGTATTACTTGAATTGTCTATATATTTGTATGTCTATCTCTGTATATGTACATGTGTGTGTGTGTGTGTGTGTGTGTATGTGTGTGTGTGTGTGTGTGTGTATCCACATTTATATATATATATATATATATATATATATATATATATATGGTTCCACTTCAGAATATCGAATTACTGAAAACTCGAACTTCATATGGTCAAGACCATATGATCGAGTTTTCAGTAACTTGAAATTCCAAAGTGGAATTAAAAAAAAAATTCAAACACATCATTTCTGCAGGGGGGGGGGCAAGCTTCCCTGCACCCTCCCTACTTAAATATATCATCTCCATGATCGCACTATAGTGAGGAAAAGGGAGATCTCCCATTCTGTGCTTCTGCATATAGTGCAGAACAGGGGATTTCCCTTTTCCCCACTGTAGCGCGATCTTGGAGTTGGTATATTTAAGCAGGGGGTGTGTGGGGGTGCAGGGGGGCTTGCCCCCCTTCAGAAACAATGTTTTTTTTTTTTTTTTATTCCACTTCGGAATTTTGAGTTACTGAAAACTTGATCATATGGTCTTAACCATATGAAGTTTGAGTTTTCAGGAATTCAATATTCTGAAGTGGAAATATAAATATAAATATATATATATATATATATATAGTAATAATATTAGTCCATCAGTGGAATTTTGAATGTAGACTATTCATCTTCTGAATGCACTGTGTTCATTTTGTTGATCTGTTTTCCTGAGGTTTACTTAGAAACATTCAGAATATTTCAGAAAGAAATAACAACCTGCAGTGATGCTCCAATGGCTTTTTGATTGCTGTGAAACTGACTTGCAATAATACACAGTTGTTCTTATTATGAAGTGTCCATTTACTTTAATGTTGTGAATGACTAGCATCAGTAAACAATATTAATTAAATGACTATTAACACATTTATTCAGAGGAAATGCAAGGTTAGTGTTTTGTAGATTTTTAAAGTTGTTCATTCTATTTCTGCTCAAGAAATTCAGACTTCAGAACTTTTAATATTTTTTCTGTATTAAATATGAGTGATTAGAAATCATGCTTCAATGGCCATACTTGGAATTGAAGTCTTCAATGTATGCACAGCACGAACGTACACAGACTGAATAATTATAGTGCTGGATTTTCTCCAGCACAGCCTCCTGTGTACCTGCCAGTCATATTTGAGCACATTTTCAGACTATTTATCATGTAGCATTGCCAACAAAGATGCCATGCAATGTAATATTGCCAGTTCTGTAATCTCAATATTTGCCCACTAGAACTGCAACGATCATAGTCGGTTTCCAATGATTCATTCATCTAATTCAGACAATAATGGCTTTTAGGTATTACTAGTCTGGGCTGAATTCAACCCCCAGTGTACATTCAGTCCCTTCTAACACTTTTGGATGAATACTTTCTATTATTAGACCGTATTCTGGCTCTGGCTTCATCAACATGAACAGCAACATCTGACTGCCACAATATCAATTTCCTTTTTTTTAGTATTCATGGTTATTTTTGTCTATGCAGGTGGGGCTTAAACCCAGATTCTAACTACCCTTACAGAGAACTACACTAAATGCATCTTAAACTATGCATGGACAAATAAACAAATCTTTAATGGCAATATATTAGAGCTACTGATTTCATGGTATATCCATTCAGAAAGTTATTACTTTTTATATAATACTAACTGTATGAAAAATTATATGCAGATATGTTAGCCATGTAAGCTTGCATCTTTCTGCAAGTCTGAACAGCAAGCAAAGATGAATGCAAAGTTTCTCCTTTCTAGTGTTTCACTGTTTTAAGTGTGATACCATATAAGCTACCACTGGGGGCTAAAGATATTGACAACAAGACAGGTTTGTGTGTGCAGGCAAGTTTTCTAAGGAAAAGACTGACGAATGACTGGAAAGGAAAAAGAAGAAAAGTAAAGGCAATAGCTCATGAAAGTAAAATTAATTCATTTTGAACTTTAAACTTGGAAGGGGGGTGCACAAGCATTATTTGAACAATGGAATCATGTCATTACAAAAATGCTTTTCCTATCAAAAGGATCACTTTAATGGTGTCTTCATATTAATGATGTCTTGGTGAAACTGAATATGTGTAATGAAATTCATGCACAAATGATTTATTTCAAGGCTGCACAGGAACTTTTACAAACAGTTCTCCCTGAGGAAAAGTTATTCTAGGCTGATGAGTATAGAATGTTTGGGGCATTCAGCGTACTGGTGTAGAGTGTTCGGGCATGCAACTTTTTCACTGGAAAGGTGATACTAAGTGATTTTTCAACAACTAAAAGTCATGATATGAGAAGAACTCATAGAGCATGATTGTATATAACACGGACTTTTGCAAGTGATAGACTATTTGCCAGATATGGCAGGATAGATTCTTTTTATATAAAAGATTATACTGCCATAATACAATTATCAAAGCAAGGCTGAGTGGCTTGAGAGCTGTGGGTTACTGATGACTAAGCTTGATACAGGAAACAGTAAAACTGATTGGCTTTTAAAAGAATATGATACAAAGTAGAACAGTTCTTCTATCCCAAATTTCCACAACAAGGAAGGCTGAAAAATTTAACCTTAGTCATTTGGTTTTGCAAGCTTCCTGGCACCCACTAAAATTATATATACTAACCCCACAGTTGTACCAACTTGCAGAAGGGAGAAATTTCTCAAAAGAAGTGAATCATTGCTGGTGCACAAGGAATGATTTCTAATGAAAAACCGCAATCAACATTGTGACTCTTGATCTTTATTCTTGTGGGTAAATGAAGCTCAGAGAATTTCATCTCAACCGACTGTAGGGACGCCAAGTAAATACAGGTATGTGGTTTCCAGCAAACCCATCAAAGGTAAAGCCACAAAATCATAGCAAATGACAAAAAAGCATGCCAAGCTCAATGACTGTACACTCATCGGTTAACTGCAACAGATACTCAACACTGCACTGGCAGTAGACAGAAAGACATAGAACTTCTTCTCGCAAGCAGGTAGGTCATGTTAGGATGTTGGCATATTTAAATAACTTATATGTAATTATGTACAGTGGATGGTAGGTGGTGTATAACGGGTCTATATCAGAAGATCGAAGTTTCAGAACTTCGAATCTGATATGGTTGACACCATATGACCGAAGTCTTGAAACTTAAAATCTTTTAATGGAGATCTCCATACAGCATGGAAAGGGAAGATTTCCTTTTTCTGCAGTGTAGCGTGATCTTGGAGTTGGTATATTTAAGTAGCGGGGGTGTGGGGGTGCAGGGAGGCTTGCCCCTTTGCTTAGAGCGTATAAATGGTTTGTTTTTGTAGGTTGTTGTGTTTTATTACATTTTCAGTGTTTCAAGACTTCAATTATATGGTGTCGACCATATCAGATTTGAAGTTTTGAAATTTTGATAATGTAATATAGACCCTGTATAACAGTACACCTGCCCTGATTTGTGCTACATGCAAATCTGTTGAGAAGGCAGTCTGATATTACAGTGATGAAGGACCATTCTTTGACAATCCAGCTTGGTGTGGCACTATGTATAAGGGAATAAACTCAATGATATTCTGACTGTTGACAACCACATTGCTTTCTGAGTTTTACTGGTAGTATGATACATACTAGCAGGCACAGTGTTAGGAAACAGAGTAACTGAAAAGATTTTTATATGTTGGCACCATCTCAGAAGAAACAGAAGTGGACACAGGGACAACTGTAGCTATCATTCTTTGAAGACTTCAAGTGAACTGCTTCTTTGGATGCCATTTGTTTTATTGCTGAATACTTTCATTATGTAAATACAAACAGCACATAAAACTAATAGTAAACAAAACTAACCGGGGAAATGAACGGTTCTCAGTACTTAAATAAACAAGTAAACAAAATAAAAGACTAAAATCACTGACAGTACAGGCACAGATTAAATGCTTTTCATCTAGTTTGGTAACTAGACTTCTTCAGATAATTGTCACTCAGTCAAATTTTTCATAAATACTCGCTCCCCTCCCTTTTCTTAATTGATTAATTGATAACACAAATCATTAATAAGAAATACACTGTTATTCAAGTTGATTGTTGTATAAAAAAATTAAGCCGAGTTGAGAGAAAACCACAATGTTACTCTCCTTGCACACTTACATGCTTCTAAACTGGAATGGGATATTACAACTTATGCTAATGGCACTGCCTATATTCTACCCCCATCATCACAGGGACAGGGTGGTACAGGCCATGCTGCAGTCCCACAATCAAGGCAGCCAATAATTGAGGGTAACACAAACAAGCGGAATTCACTTGTGGAATCAATCAGGGACCAGCCTAACCAACTAGGCAATTTCAATGAAGGAGAAACAAGTTTCCAATAACAGGATTTTCATCAAGGCGGCCCGAAACAACCACAAACAGGGCGAGAGACTCGACAAGGGAAGATTCAGCAAAGGAAGGGAAGCAACAACAAAAAGAAGAGGTAAATTACCATTTCTACTCTCTTCAAACTACCTTGGATTTAAATACTATTTTAGATGTTGATAAACATTTAAATAGAAAAACGGGGAGTGTGTTGGCTGGTGATTTTCATCACATGGGCAACATGAACTCTAGTTTCTCAGATGATATGATAGGGGATAAAGGTGAAATGGAGGACAGTCACTGGCACCTTATTTCTACACCTTCAGTATGTTTTAGAACTTTTCAGGTTTTTGACCAAGATAATAATGTCTGTGCCACCCCCCTATCTCCTAGCTCCAATGAGCAGTCGGACCTAGCTGACATAATGTTTGTAGATGAAAACAAGGCTATAGAAGTTAGACCACTTCCACCTGCTGATGAATGCAATGTCAACGTAAATGTAAATAACAGTACTACAACAGTAAATCAGGATGCACTACCATTTAAGCTTATCACTAACACGAGCAGGGATTTTAATATTTATAATTTATCTGAATTTGAAGTGGATTCTAGAGTAGTGGAACTACTAGCTAAGGGACCTACTTTTGTGCCAGCAAAATCAGCAAATATGGTACAAACTATTAATGACTTTAAGCTGTTCATCAGGAAACTGAATTTGCAGGTCTTTTTTAATACAGAACAGATAATTACCTCAGACTGCCATATACCTAGCACCTTTAACCCCCCCCCCTAGTAATTCATTAGTTTCCACCTTTGAAAAAAATATGTAAAATTGACCTTAGGACTCTACAGAGAAGTAAATCTAGATCTAAATCTAAATACAAGGAGAACATAGGGAGAGAAGACTGGGATGTTTTCACTGAGTTCAGAAAATTACCAGTAAGAACCATGAAACCTGATAAAGGGGGAGGTCTTGTCATAATGGACAATACTTTGGTGCCCAAAAAATGGCCAAATTATAAAATACAGATACATACCTTCCAGTTAGTCTAAATGAACTCTACACAGCATACAAGAAAATAAAGGATTATTTGAATGACCTCTTTATAGAGCAGTTAGTTGACACGTCCCTCTTAAATTATCTAACTGTGTTGGCCCCTAGGACATCAGTCCTATTTGGCATTCCTAAAATTCACAAATGTCTGGCTGATCCACCTATGAGACCACTTGTTGATGCATGACAAGCCATCACCTACCCTATAGCAAAGGTAGCAGACGGCATATTAAAGAAACACTTGAAAGATGAGGGTCAAATTTGTAAGGACTCCTGGACTTTTTTATCCAAACTAAATGAGCTTCCATACCTGGAGGACTACAGTTTCCTAACAATCAATGTCAGGGACCTATATACATCAATTCCACAGGTGGAGGGAATCAAATGGATAGATCGATTCCTTAGGGAGAAAGGGGTATCCCCAGCTGAGATTAGATTAGTGACTATTTTGTTAGACATCATCCTAACCAACAACTACTTTGTTTTGATAATCAATTCTACTTGCAAAAGATCGGGGTAGAAATGGGGTCCCCATGTGGGCTAGATTTGCAAACTTGCAGTCATGGCACAATGGGAAAAGGAGTTTATTTTTAAGATGGAAAATCTACGTGATAGGATTTTCTTCTATATTCGCTACCTGGATGACATCTTTGTCATTTATAAAGGCAATTCGGATGAAGTGGTTGATTTTGTAAATTACTTGAATCAAACCACCAAATTTTTGGAGTTCACACACACTTTTCATAGGTTCATAGGTTCATAGATTAGTACTAAGCTAACTGCCCTTGCAAGCCATTTTAAGCCTAGCCAATTATCCCTTGTGAGACTCAAACTCTGCGCCTTGTGTTTGTAAGGCAAACACCTTAACCATTAGGCCACCCTCCCAACCCCCAACCCCTGAAAATGAAATAGTGTATCTTGACATTGAATTAGTGAAATTAAGGGCCCAAAAGAGACTGACTTCTAGGATTCATAGGAAGAACACATTTTCGAACATGTATTTACATTATAGTAGTTCGCACCCTTTTCATTAAAAAAAGTCAGTGATAAAGGGGCAACTAGTTTGGGCTGCAAAATTGGTAACAGTTAAGAGTGATTTCATCAAGGACTGTGAAAAAATAGGTAACATGTTTATCACAAGAGGTTACCCTAGAGAACTCATTTCAGAAATCACCACTGAGATCATGTACAAAAGGTCAAATAGAACATATAATCCCTTGCTGGGAGGGGCGGTGGTTTTGAGTAATCAAGGAAATCAAGTGGACTGTAGTAACTTGGACAGCAGTATCAATCAAGATATGTCCTCTATCAGCTTTATATTAACTTTCAGCTTGGAACATAGGGAGATACAAGCGATTATAAAGAAGAACTGTAGTATTCTTAGTAATGATCCAGGCGTCCGAATAAAATTAGGGTCTACCCCTTCATTTACATTTTGGAGAGGGAACAACTTAAAAGACCTGCTCGAAACCAGCTACATGGCTCCAGTTAGATATTCCGGGATGGCAAAGTGTGAATCATGCAATATTGTAAATTTATGGACGTTGGGCATATTTTCTACATAGAGATCAACATTACACTGTAACATCTGGAAGGTTCAATTGTAATTCCGCCTTTATAGCTTACTTAGCCCACTGCCAACTATGCACTGCCTTTTACATCTGAAAGACTGATCGCAAGCTGAGGGAGTGGGTGTATGAGCATTCATATAATATCAAAAAAGGAAAAAGGAAAAACTGAAACTGCATTAGCAAACCACATTAAGTTGAATCCCGCACACAGTTTTAAATTTAGGATAATTGACCAAATTAAAAAAGACACAAGGGGCGGACCAAGGTCCTTATTATTGGAGAGGTTAGAACTATTGTGGCAAATCCGATTGGCCTAAATGAAATGGGCTCCATTCAGTCTGTATTAAAACTTAAGAACCTAACACTACCCATGGTTTCATATTTCCAAGTCAACATAGGCATAATAACTAGCATTTTGGACATCTAGCCCAGTCTTCTTTGGTGTGTTAACGGGGAAGTCAGTTTTGGAAACAAATAATTACTTAATAATTACTTTATATGTTTTATTTATTTATTTATTTATTCATTTATACAACAAAATCACCAGCAATTCTTTTCACCTATAGGAAAACGGATTATTCTTCAAAATCTGGATCATATACTTTTTACTTTTTTATCTTTTGTTATATATCTTGAAATGTCTAATTTAGTGGGAAAGTGGAATACATAAGGAAATTAGAAGACATTTTATGTGGTAGTATATATATATATATATATATATATATATATATATATATATATATATATATATATATATATATATTCACACCTACCAGCATTATGGTCAGGTTATTAATTCACTGATCTTCCAGTCTTCTTTTTGCCTTTTGATATAAGTGAAATATATTATTTCCCTGCTGGGTTATGTATTTAGTAGGTTGTTTTCTTTTAAATTCTTTTAAATGCTTTTAGAAGCATGTAAGTGAGCAAGGAGAGTAACAGTGTGGTTTTCTCTCAACTCGGCTTAATTTTTTTTATATAACAATCAACTTGAATAACAGTGTATTTGTTATTAATGATTTGTGATATCAATTAATCAATTAAGAAAAGGGAGGGGGAGTGAGTATTTATGAACAATTTGACTGAGTGACAGTTATCCGAAGAAGTCTAGTTACCAAACTAGACGAAAAGAGCTTAATCTGTGCCTGTACTGTCGGTGATTTTAGTCTTTTATTTCATTTACTTGTTTATTAAAGTACTGAAAACCGTTCTTTTTCCCGGTTTGTTTTGTTTATTGTTACTTTCATTATGTGCCAGTTTAAGTAATGGATTTTGTCATTTGTGAAGTTGGTCGAATTTTATGCTACTGTCAAGCTTCAGATGGTCAAATGTAGCATGACTGAATACTTGTTTTCTCTTTTTTGTGGTTCTACAACATTGGAGTTAGTTTATGGTGGACTGTGGGGCAAACCCCCATGTAAAATAAATTGTTTTTAGGTTTGTTGGTGATCACAAATGTAATGCTATCATATACATTTGCAATCACTTTGTTTAGATTTTTTCCAAGTATATTTATTGTCGAAGAGATTTTTTTTGAAGTTTTGTGCATCAGTTGATCTCATTAATGATAATTCATTATATCCTCACTTCTTTATATCACTAAAGAATTCATAGCAACCTTTGAGGAGGTATAACAGAGAAGTGTTGATCTTTAAAGATAAGCTTGAGGTGCCAGTGACATAGCAGAAAAACACAGAGCTGGGGTTCTGGTACAATTGAGTGATAAACCCCGACAATAACCTCAATAGGCCTGGATCACCTAGTGACTCAGGTGCTGGAGTAACTAGCCAGAAATTCAGTAAGGTAGGATAATATTGATTATACAATGACCCCCCCTATTAATATTCCAAAACTTGCATGCTGATTGGCCAGTGTGCCCGTTGTAAATCCTACAATATACCAACGGAAAAAGGTCCGGTTGCCCGGACTTTTTTCCGTTGGTATAAGATGCTCAAAACATTTTTTTAACAACTAAAACAAAAAAAAAAAAAAAGAAAAAAAAACAGAGCAAAGGAAACTTTCTTTTCTCTGTTGCTTCCATTTCAAAGCATTGATGTACTGGGTATGCATGGGCCGCAAGTCCCATACGCATGCTCAGTACATCAAAACAAGGAAGTAGTGTACCACAACCAGCAGAAGAACAGTAATGCACCATTATACAAAGACATTATGTAAGAAAAGTATTTTTTTCATAAATAATGTCATTGTATAATAGCAATAACTGACTCTGTGGTTGTGGTATATTGAAATTTATCCACAGTTGGCTTTATTTAATCACTCGGGCTTCACCATGTGATTAAACCACACCAACCATGGGTAAATATTCAATATACCATACCATGTCATCGGTTATTGCTTAAGTCACACATCCTTGGGAGAGGGAAGTATCCTGGTACCCTAAACTCTAACACTGATGAGTTGGCAGAGTAAGGGCTAAGACATGCATTCTCATCAAACAGCATGGCCTATAGTCCAAGGTTAAGAGCATGTGCAAGAATACACACACATCTATGGGCTTGTTAGTGTGAATAATAATGCTTGTCAAATATGTCACTGGGAATAGGGGTTACACTATATGCTAAACTCCAGTGAAATGCCAAACATGGTGCTACACCAGTGTTACTCCACATTTCTCACAACCTTATTGTCTCCTTTCGCAGTGATGGCCTGCGGTTCATCTGCATTTTTCTACTGTCACTGGAACCTCAAGCTTACATTTAAAGACCAGCAGTTGTCTGTTATACCTCCTCAATAGATGCTGTGAATTCTTTAGTGAAATATAAAGATGCAAGGATATAATGAATTACCATTAATGAGATCAATTGATGGGCAAAACGTCAAAAAATCTCTTCAATAATCAACAGACTTGAAAAAAATCTTAACAAAGTGATTGTAAATGTACAGGATAGCATTACATTTGTGATCACAAACAAACCTAAAAACAATTTCTTTTACATGGGGGTTTGCCTCCCAGTCCACCGGAACTTACACAACTGAAGATGGCTGATGGTCAGGCACCAATGAAAAGAAAAAGATCAATTAAAAATAATCGAAAACTCAGACGGCAGAAAACTACATGTAATCAAGGAGGATCCTCATTTTTAGAAAGAATGAATACAAAATAGATTTAGACATGCATTTCTTAATACCTGACATGAGGCATTACAGAATATTGGTTTATGGGTACACAAATCAGTAGATAAGATGGCGGTAATCAAGCCTTGCAGTGTGGGGTAAGTGATGTAATTTCACATCTGTTGAGTCACAGCCATGAATATTAATCAAACTTCTCTACGGTGTCCCAAGAAGGCTCTATATAGCAATGGAGAAAAAATGCATCTGAGCCTTTTGATTTGTAAAAAAGGTTGCAAATATGATGGTTCACTTTTTTGGAAGGAATATATTTCTGTTCCCAGAATTTTTGAGTTAGGGCCCATCAAGGTTGCTTCAAGATTACTGAAAAAACGTACTGTAAAAAAAAAATTAATATGTCCTAGTTTCACCACAAGAATGTAACATTATACTTGAAAACATAGTAGACAAAACTAGTAAACCAATGGCAGCAATGCTCTTCATGTAATTAAATGTTAGGACAATGTCTGATCTAGTAACACCAAATTTCAAGATGCATATTTACAGATGGAAAAAAATTATCAGATTAATACTCACAGGTAGATGACCAGAGGATTACTCATATATGGATGGATGGTACTCAAAAGAAAATGAATGCTTGGAACCATATCCCGAGAAGGACAGATGGCCATAGCTGTATAGCAACTGTGATAGATGGCACACTGCACATCTCAGGTTATGTTGTTCCACCATGACAGCAACAGAGATGATTGGATATTTTCTCTAATCCCTGATATTCATGTGAGGAATACAGCAACTTGAAAACTCTTATGTGGGAAAATTCAAGATTATATCTAAATCACTGAAACAAGCCTGGCTAGACTGCATAGTTGCTTTGTTCAGCACCTGAGGAAATGCCTCCTATGTTGAAATTACATTACATTTGCTTGATTGCAGAAGGAGATAAACAATTTAATCTAAACTCTAAATGCATTTAATATTCAAATACTCCTCCATCTCTACTTTCCATCATCATTTCTCCATCTGTTCCAAATCCTGTTGAAGACCACTGTGGATTATGTCTTTACCTTCCATTACAGCAATCGATTCCCATCTCATCAATAAGGTTACTCTGGAAATCCACAATGTAATAATTCATTCAATCTGCTATCTATGCACTATTCCCCTTTTATATTCTTCATGCTCAGAAGGACTCTTTCACATCTATCTCTGATGTGATCGTGCACACTCAAATCATGTTTTCCCCTATCTCTTGTCTCTGGAAAGAAGAGTTGCAGATCACCTAGTTTCTTATTATATCCTTTTATGGCCATCCTATTCATCTTTCTAATGGCCTCCTCTGGACTCTGTTCAGAAGTCTAATGTCTCTTTCCTTGATTAGTCTCCAAAATGACACACTGCACTCAAGGTGTGGATCAACCAGGGTACTGTAAAGTGGAAGCATTGCTTCTTTGCTATCAGAGTGTATTTCCCCAAGTATAACCCCCCAGTATTCAGTTATTGACTGCCACTGCCCTTTCATTCAGCTTCTAGTAGACCAGTCTACTTGCAATCAACACATGCAGATATTTTTCGTTCACTGTTGCCATCAGTTCCACCCCACCTAGCTGGTACTTATGTCTGATTTGGAGTGGTACAAGCACAGTAAACTGCAGCTGTCTACAGCAAGCCCCTAACTGCCAACTTCCTGCTCATTCGTTCAGCTTTTCCAAATCCTTGATTAGACTCTCCTTTCATTCCTCTATTAATTTTGTGCCATCAGCAAATAGTTTGAAATTTTTCTATGTTCCCTCAGATACACTTATAATAAACTTATTCAAGAGGACTGAGCCCAAGACTGACCACTGTGGTAGTCAGCTAGTCCCATTGCTTATTCCTGGTATCATGAATCTCACAACCCTTTGTATACTACCATTAAACCATTCCACCACACATTTCCACAACCTTCATCTGACTCCCCATCCCATGTTGTCTTCCTCCCAGCCTCATCTGTGGGGTTGAGCCCAAGGCCTTGGGGAAGGCCAGAAAGACGACATTGACCAGATCCCTCAAAGTTCACAAGCAACAAAGTCATAAAACTGCATGAAGTTTGACTGTCAGCTCTTTATGATTACCAGCTCATGCTAGCTGTTGTAATGGAAATGGCTGTTAGGAAAGCAACTGACCTTCCATTCAGGATTTTGTGTGTGATATTCCCTACCAGTTGTTAGAGCAATTGGCCGAAAGTTCTTCATTAAGGGGTAGCACATTGGTGACCTCTAAACCACAGTCACTAATGCACTTCCCCTATATTTCATCAACTCTACATTGATGTAAGTTTCAACTTGATAAAACACACTGGTTGAAGCTACAGCTGGGCAAAGTCTTAATAACAATATGCTTTTCAAGGGAAACAAGAAAATAACCAGTGCATACGGAATGTCCAGGTGAAAACCAATCTTTAGAAAAAACATACCGACTGGACAACCACAACTGAAGACACGGCTTTAATAAAATGATGATAAAAATAGCAGCAAACAAATTCCATGTAAAAGTCAGATAAAAAAGGACAAGCGCTTTCACATACAGCTTCTTCAGATCCTATAAGAGACTAAAAAACATGAACATTTTAAACTATCACTTGACCTATCAAAACAAGAGAAAATTTCACCAAAAAACAATGACATAATTTCCGCATACAGTCCATGCAACTTCCTATGTGCCTTAAGCCTCTGCCCACTCAGAATGGGTTTGATATTAACTTGACAATTCAACCCTGGATGCTTATAAGCTTGCATCCTACGAATCCATTTTATCTCCATCTACTCCAAATAGTTGTTACAATCATCACCTCTCACATTTTTAAAAACATGTTGTAACACCCTAAAAGAAAAATCATGTCCAGGGCATTCAGATTGATGAGAAAACCTTGTAAAAGGCCAAAACGGAACACTATAAGAGCAGACTTGAATAAAACAGCTTTTATTATACAAGTAAAAGTGAGCGCTTTCGGCAAAATAAATATTAAGCCTTCATCAGACAAACAGCAAGATGTTGAAATAGGACTTATTTTAAACAAATGATGTCATTGCATTGTCCAATCCGAAAAGGTTGCATTATTTAATTAAATATTACCATGGCAACCTTAAAAAAGTAATGCTTGTAAAGTCATTGTTAGATACAGCACTATATATACAATTAGTGGTTTCATAAAGGTCTAATACCCAGTTAGATGTACTTAACAAAATAAAACACATACATATTTGTATGTTTAACTATTAACAAGTACTTAGACATGTTAGTATTAAAACAATGACGTTCTCATAGGCATCAATCACTAGCATCTGAAAAACATAATATGATAATGTAGGATAAGTTGCGTAATAATAGCGAGCTATCCGCTATTTGATCAACAGAACCTGTAAACTCCTACGCTCCTAAACCTGACTGCTTGTTGACTGACAGGTGTCAAAAATAAATAATGTCAGTCAATTTGAAATTATTTTTTTATCTTTTATTCTTTATATTTCATATTTATATAATAAAATAAAATAATACCTACTGGTTTTGTACCTGTCTTTAATTCAATTTAAACTAAATAAAAACAATACTAGTTGCATCATAGTAAAATGAACTGTTTTACCGGAAAATGTGTTTATGCCTAAGGTATCTGTTAGATTTTATAAATCACCAAGCTACCTGTTGTAAGAAAGCCACTTCAGAACACATTTTATGGAGAGTGCTTCGTTTATACCTGGCATAACGTGCGCTCTAGTACGTATTTGCCATAGCAATTCGTCAATTTTAAGACGAATTTGCCATGGTCCTCCTCTTGTGTCAGGATTTCTTTGTTGTAGAATAACAAAGCAAAACTCATGATCACTATTTTCCATAATGTGCCTTGCTAAGGCATTTGTGACATCCTTCTTTGCAATAGCATACTGGTGCTCATAAATTCTGGTCTTTAACTTACGCTCGGTCTTGCCGATGTAAAATGCTTTGCAAAGATTACACAAAGCCGCATATGTGACAATTTTAGTTTCACAGTTAAAGTGATAATTTGTATTTTAGTTTCACAGTTAAAGTGATAATTTGTATTATCACTTTAACTGTGAAACTAAAATTGTCACATATGCGGCTTTGTGTAATCTTTGCAAAGCATTTTACATCGGCAAGACCGAGCGTAAGTTAAAGACCAGAATTTATGAGCACCAGTATGCTATTGCAAAGAAGGATGTCACAAATGCCTTAGCAAGGCACATTATGGAAAATAGTGATCATGAGTTTTGCTTTGTTATTCTACAACAAAGAAATCCTGACACAAGAGGAGGACCATGGCAAATTCGTCTTAAAATTGACGAATTGCTATGGCAATACGCACTAGAGCGCGTTATGCCAGGTATAAACGAAGCACTCCATAAAATGTGTTCTGAAGTGGCTTTCTTACAACAGGTAGCTTGGTGATTTATAAAATCTAACAGATACCTTAGGCATAAACACATTTTCCGGTAAAACAGTTCATTTTACTATGATGCAACTAGTATTGTTTTTATTTAGTTTAAATTGAATTAAAGACAGGTACAAAACCAGTAGGTATTATTTTATTTTATTATATAAATATGAAATATAAAGAATAAAAGATAAAAAATAATTTCAAATTGACTGACATTATTTATTTTTGACACGTGTCAGTCAACAAGCAGTCAGGTTTAGGAGCGTAGGAGTTTACAGGTTCTGTTGATCAAATAGCGGCATAGCTCGCTATTATTACGCAACTTGTCCTACATTATCATATTATGTTTTTTCAGATGCGTTAGTGATTGATGTCTATGAGAACGCCATTGTTTTAATACTAACATGTCTAAGTACTTGTTAATAGTTAAACATACAAATATGTATGTGTTTTATTTTGTTAAGTACATCTAACTGGGTATTAGACCTTTATGAAACCACTAATTGTATATATAGTGCTGTATCTAACAATGACTTTACAAGCATTACTTTTTTAAGGTTGCCATGGTAATATTTAATTAAATAATGCAACCTTTTCGGATTGGACAATGCAATGACATCATTTGTTTAAAATAAGTCCTATTTCAACATCTTGCTGTTTGTCTGATGAA
Source organism: Protopterus annectens (assembly GCF_019279795.1). Taxonomy (NCBI): domain Eukaryota; kingdom Metazoa; phylum Chordata; order Ceratodontiformes; family Protopteridae; genus Protopterus; species Protopterus annectens. Next base: position 324,087,572 of record NC_056746.1, read on the forward strand.
GGCTTAATATTTATTTTGCGCCACTTTTACTTGTATAATAAAAGCTGTTTTATTCAAGTCTGCTCTTATAGTGTTCCGTTTTGGCCTTTTACAAGGTTTTCTAGTTCATATTTATTGTGCTTGTTTGTGCATTCAGATTGATGTTTGGCAAGGGCATTGTTTATATCACCCTTCCTCATATCTGACAAATGTTTGTATACCCTGTTCCTCAATTGTTGGATGGTTTTATCCACATAGAAGCAGGGGCATACATCACAAGTTGCTAAGTACACTATAAAGCAGGTAGTGCAGTCTGCATAGAATTTGGGAATAAATTCAAATGCTAAAGTGGGGTGTTCATATATTTGTTGTTTACTCAAAACCCTATGCACACTACAAGACCTACAGGGATAAGTCCCAGTGCGTTGACTTGACTGTCCAGGGCATTTAGTATCATTGCACAACACCCATTTAAGATTGTCATTGCTTCGATAGATGAAATATGGTGCGGCCCCTACTATGCCAGTCATTGTAGTGTCCAATGTTAAGATAACCCAATGTTTCTGTATGATACCTTTTATAACATTGTTATTGCTGGTAAAATTAGTTATAAATGAAGTATGACATTTTATCTTCCTTCTGTTGGTCATGTTATCATCCTTAACTCTCAAAATCGGAGCATTCACCATCAAGGCCCGATCTTGAGTGGCACTAGGTGTGGTAACATTCTGTTCCATAAAGGAGGGTTGAAAATCACCCATCCTATCAGCTTCAAGGCTATCACACATTTCCCTAACAGTATTGCCATTATATCCCTTATCAACAAACATTGCCTCCAGAGTATCAAATTCCCATTGCAGGTCACCTTATTGTTACAAATCCTGGACACTCTAGTGAATTGGCTTTTCACTACACTTGAAAACACATGTCCAGGATGCATACTATCTCTAGACAGAAGGCTGTTACGCCAACATGGTTTTCTAAAAAGTGTGGTGTTAATGCTCCCCATTGTATCTTTAGTTACTGATTAAGTCTAGAAAGTCTACATGTAGAAAAGAATTGGTGACAGTAAACCAAAGAAACTCTGTGGTAGACTCTAAATATTCAATATATAGAAGAAGGGACTCAACGTCACCTTCCCAAACAATGAAGACATCATCAGCAAACCATCTATAGTGTCTCACACCTCTATATAATGGACTCACAGTCAGGTTATTATCCTCCTAAAAATGCATCACCAGACTTGCATAAGAATTGGCGCAGGGGGTGCCCATGGCTACCCCCCATCTCTGTAGATATAACTGTTCCTCATACAGGAACACGTTATTATTCAAAATCAAGTCAAGCAAGGTACAGACTAAACAAACATCTAGATTCAATGAGAATGTATCACTACTCAAGATCTGCTTTATCGCTTCTATCCCATCCTCATTGGGTATGGTAGTGAAAAGATTTTTAGCATCCAGGGTATCAAATAGCAGATTAGTGATATCATTCAACCACACAAATTCATCAAGATCCTGCAAAAAATGCGCAGTATCCCTCAAAATGGTATTTATAGACCTAATTATTGGACTAAGTAGCCCCTCTGCATAAATGGAGAGGGGCTCCATTACCCTGCCCCCTCCAGCAACAACGGGTCTCACAGGTGGCTCAATCAAGGATTTATGAACCTTGGGTAGCTCTTTGATAACCAATATCATGGGATGAGGCACCTTGAAAAACTCAGTCTCCCATTAATCTCCCTGGTCATAAGTAAATCAAATATACAATCACTCACATATTTAATAATGGTCCTAACCCATGCCCAATCTATCATATGATAGGTATCCAAGTCATTCAATCAAATAGACATTGCTTTTACATAATCATACCTGTCCATTAATACTATAGCGCCACCCTTATCGTATGGCTGAATTATAAGATCCACATTATTTTTCAAATCATTCAGTGCCTTATATTCTGCATTGCTCAAATTATAAAAGTTACTTTTATTGTAACCACTTAAAGTCATAATCAATTCCTTCTCACAAGCTTGTACAAATATTTCAATGTGAGATGGTATAATAGGTGAGAAGGTGCTAGGTCTTCTATATTCAGTAACTTGCTGCTCTTGGACTTCACCAAACATTAAATCCAGAGCTACTTTCCTGGCAAAAAGCCTCAAATCAAATAAAACATCACTTACTCTGGCTGGAGTGGCTGGAATAAAAGTTAGTCCCTGTTCCAGCACAGAGCATTCTAAACTAGTCAGAAAATACGTGGAAAGATTCACCACCAAATCCTTTATCATCTCATCTTCCACTGCATTGAGCCTCTTTCTGTAGACACTTTCCTCTTCTGTCTCCCTCTGCTCAAAGAACAAGGATATTGCGGCTTCCTTGGTTGTACAGGAAGGGGTAAAAAACTATCCAGATTGATAGGTGCAGTCTGCTTGGATCTGGCTCCCTCCTGGATGACGTTACTCCTATGTAACTGCAAGCCCTGTTGGTTCAGAGGGCGCGTGCTTAATCCTTCACCAGTGGTAGCTAACAAATCACTGCCTGAGGTCACATTCGACTCATACGCTAATCCATCCAGATGCACAGGTTTATCCTGCACTATGTTCTCGGTGGGAACCAGATACATAGTAGGTAACGCTGATTCATTCCCTTCCAACGTCGCTCTCTCAGCTCTCGTTGGTTCGGAGCACCATTCTCCAAAGGTACATCATGCAAATTCCTCGGCCAAACAAACACATACCCCAGTTGGAAGTCTTGTAGATCTCTCTGCAACTGCCATTGTTTAGTCTGCCGTAACCTCATTTCATATAGCATAATGTTAGAATAAAGATTCTCAACACAGCTATTATAAATGTCACCACGGAACTTAAGTACAAGATTATTGTGCGCTTGTTCAATACTCAACAATAGCTGTTCTTCCAAGGGTTTGAAATAATCTATCATCAATCTGATGTAGTTAAAACTACAGTCTATATTAAATTGTTTCCACTTTTTAAGTAAAGCTGGGTGAGCACTCCCACAGGTCGGCATGCACAACACCTGCATGCCCCTAGGTATAACCCGGTAATGTAGGCATGCTTCAAGGTGTAATCGCTGCCATGTGAGATTTTAATCCAAATAAATCATTCTCTAGATCTTTAACACTCATAGAGAAAGTTTCAAACTCAATGGTGTCTTGTCTTATTGTAGAGGAAACATTTTGTTGATAAGCCAGACCAAGGAGTGGATTCTCATGTTGTTTAATAATAGCAGTCCATTTGAATGCCCTGAATGCCCTGGACATGATTTTTCTTTTAGGGTGTTACAACATGTTTTTAAAAATGTGAGAGGTGGTGATTGTAACAACTATTTGGAGCAGATGGAGCTAAAATAGATTCTTAGGATGTAAGCTTATAAGTATACAGGGTTGAATAGTTAGGTTAATATCAAACCCATTCTGAGTAGGCGGAGGCTTAATGCACATAGGAAGTTGCATTGACTGCATGAGGAAATGATGTCATTGTTTTTGGGCGCAATTTTCTCTTGTTTTGATAAGTCAAGTGTTAGTTTAAAAATGTTCATGTTTTTTAGTCTCTTATAGGATCTGAAGAAGCTGTATGTGAAAGCGCTTGTCCTTTTTTATCTGACCTTTACATGGAATTTGTTTGCTGCTATTTTTATCATCATTTTTATTAAAGCTGTGTCTTCAGTTGTGGTTGTCCAGTTGGTATGTTTTTTCTGCTTTTCAAGGGAAGCAACCCCTTGCATCCCATGCCATTTACCTTTATATAATACTTACATTCTTGCCCAGCCTTGGAGAAAAGGGAAAAGCCTATCATATTAATTCAGTGATGGTATGCAAATAGAAACTACTATGCCAATGATTTCCAATAGGAAAAGGGATCAAGAAGTTCAGCATTAGGGGAACTGAATTCACCAAGTTTAAAACATATCCTGTTTGCACTATAAAGTATTGACATTCTGAACTGGGCAATGATTTATTAAAAATCTCCATTGAGGGATCTGCCACCACATTAGTGAGATTCTTGAGGCCCCTGTGAGGTAACTCATCTGTTGTTGTGATTCATGCAGATTAAACCTACTCAATTCCCTGTACATCTACTCAGTATCTATCCTGGTATCTTCTCATTCCTGTCTCTACCCTGTCCCACCTCCTTATAGCATGATACTCTCCCCTTGCTTTCCTTTATGAAGACTGAAGCAATGTATTCATTTAGTACCTCTCCTTTTAGCTTCATAGGTCCATAAGTGTGTACTTGGCTAATAACCACTGGGGCCTTTTTAAGCTTAGCCATGCATTTCAAATCTCTGATACATTCTTGTAAGTGGAGGCAGGGGCTTGGGAGAGGAAACATTTACAAGTCAGAGCCTGAGAGATGAAACATTTACAGGCTGCCTGTGTTCATTAGAGACATAGGTGCCAAACCATGGATGAATTTACTATTCCCCATCCAATTGTCTCAGATGCACTTGAATTAGGTTAAGGAGGAAATATACTTTACAAGGATGGGAAGCCTGTTCCTCACAAGAGGTCATCTCTGGGATACATACCAGTCTCCCCACCAGGTCCTATTTATACCATAGGCAATTTCTAAGTCATTATTATGGGTAATTCTGGTGAGGTTTATTGTGTGGATATGCAAGAAGTCCATCAGAGTGGGATCAACAATGCCTTGTATGTTAGCCATAGATCTCTTGACAGGCTATATTAAACAAAATACAGGGATTTTGAGGCAGTCTGCATAGGTCATGTTACCCATGTCCTGTATTCTTTTAGTGAGGAAACTCTGTGGACATTCCATTTGTTGGATATGCCTGGTTAAGTACATATTAACAATGCCATTGTACTCAGGGATAGGTTTGATGAATGCCAAATACAGCAGAACAATGACATCCTTGGACTTAGATTTCATACCTTTGTTTATAAGTTGCACAACATGTAAAGATTTCTTCACTACTGTAGACACATTATGGTCAAAGGCTAGATTACTGCCTACATGTGTCCCAAAGTCCCTGACTATTGGGTCAACTGTTAGGGTTGTGTTGTTAATATGACAGTTACCAGGGGTGACTTCCCAAAGGATACTACTATGCATTTCTTAGCATTTAGTTTCAGGCCATGTCTCTAACACCATTTATTTGTCTGTGACAGGCCTTCCTGGAGAACATTAGTGTCACTGGGGGATTCTATTACTGCTCTTAATTTGCAGTCATCTACAAATTTGGTCAGCCAGGGGGCCTTGATGTTGACCTTAATTTCAGAGAAGGAGATCCCAAAAAGGAGCAGTGTCAGGTCCAATCCCTGATGGATTCTGCCGGTGAGTGGCCTCTTTGTAGAGGTGGAATTCCCAATTCTAACTTCCTAGGACTTGCTTGTGAGCTAGTTGGCTATCCACTTAGTGATATAAGGGTTATACCTAATCTCTTGAGTTTGTCAACAATACCTGAGTGGAGAATTGCGTCAAATGCCTTTGTTAGGTCAAAGTAGACAGTGTGAACCATTTTGCCCTTATCAATTACTTTGATGACCTTTTTAACCTGGTTCCATGACCTGTCCTTGATGGAAAAAGACTGGGTTGACTCCAGCATCTGTAGGTTTCCTATGTCATTATAGATAATTTTTATGATAATTCTTTCCTTGGCTTTGCATATGAGAGTAGTGAGACTTATGGATCTATAGTTTCCAGGATCTGTACACAGCCCACCTTTGTGCAGAGGGATGATGGTTGCTGTCCTCCATTCATGAGACACAAAGCCTGTTTGGAGGTTACAATTAAATAGTTATTCCAGAAGGCATGATAGGTAATTTTTCAAGCTATTTAGAAGGCAGCCTGAGATATTGTCAGGCCCCATAGATACAGTGCTTTTGGCCTTAGAGCATTGAAGACCTGTTCCCAAGTGATAGTTGGGGGAGTTAATATTTAATGGTATTTTGTGAGGGGAGGCTTCGGGGGCGAGAGGGGTAAAGTTACAACTGAAGTTGTCTGGCAGTTGGTTTGCTTTATCTTCTGGTTTGATATAAGTGGCTCCATTAGCAATGAGCTCTGCACAAAATTTAGTATTGCCTTTGAGGTTGTAGACATAGCTAAAGAATGTCTTGTGGATATCCATAACCTGGGAGTACAGATTTACCTCAAATATTGCATTGGTAGACTTTATTTGTCCTCCGAGTTGTTTGTTTAGTTTGATGAGAGCACTTTTATCCTGCTGGGTGCGATATCTCCTAATTTTTGCCATGATTTTCTTCCTTCTGTTATATAGTCTATTAGTGTTGCGATTTCTCCAAGGTGTCTTGTTTTTTGAGTTAGTTCTATACTTATTCCTGGTGGGTACAGCTGCCTCTTTACAGCTATTAACATGCTTGTATAGAGTTTTTGTGAACAGTTTCACATAGGCAACACTGTTTTCAAGGTTTACAGGGCTTGAAATTTTGCCAGGTTATCACGTAATAGTAGGAAGTTAACCTTAAAGTAGTTCCTGAAAATTCAACTGTTAACTGGGGTTCTGGTTTTATTTTTACACTAGAGGAGACTGTTTTGTGGTCTGACCTCACCAGAGAGGACATTACACTAGAGGGTTGTGCCATGCTCTCCCATATTAGTGAGGACCAGATCCAGTATGTTTAGGCCCCTGGCTATTGAATTTACAATCTAGTACAGGGTGTTTGTGTTTACAAAATATAGGAGTCTCTGTGCCTGTACATTTGGTGTTGTATATGATTCCCAGTTAATAATGAGGTGATTAAAGTCACCCATGAATATGGTATTGGGTTTTATGGCGAGTGTTTCCAGTAAGCTTAAATACATGTTATGGATTTCCTGAGCCATAGAGGGGGGTCTATAGCTTGCAGAGTTCATGCCTGGGTTGTAGCTGGTTTAAATGTGTGGAAGGCATTATTGCCTTGCACTGCAGGGGTGCTTTCTCTGTCTTTTGTGCTGTCATACCTATCTGCACAGCTTGAAAAAAACTTTCTTTACCTTCCTCCTTTCTTATATGTACTTAGAAAAAACATTGCCTATTTTTTTTATCATTGCTGCCAATTCCTTTGCAGCTTGCATTTTTGCTGCACTCACCATCTTTATCATCATTCTGGTTGCCACCTTGTACTGTACTACCCCATCTTCCCACTCCTTCCTTTCCATCAATGAAATATACTTATTGAATAGTAACTAATTAAGCATAATTACTGGAGAGCACTCCAGTGTTTATGTATAATCACATGGACTATGTGTTACATTTTATATACAGGATACCTATTCAAGATGGGATGAAGAGGAGTATATACTGACTGTAGTGTGTAAGTATTAGGAAGGTGCATGGTTAGATGTGTACCCTGCTGGGATGCCATTCTGTAAGTCACAGCAGCAAGTAAATATGAATGAAACCTCTTTTTCATTTTGTTTTGTTACTGCTTTATATGTTGCGTAATATATAATACTGGGTAGCACAGAGGTGCAATGAGAAACATTGCTGCCTGACAGTAAATGATTCATAGATTTATAGGCTGTTACTGGGCTAATAACTGGGGGGGCATTTTTAGGCCTAGGTAAGTTTTCCTGAAAGAATAATGATGTCCTGTATCCAAATAGGACACTGAGGGCCAGGAATTTATAAGCTACCTCTGTCCATAAGGGACATGGGTGCGAAGCCCAGTGTAAATTTCTTATTCCCCATCCACTGGTCTAGGTTGTGCTTAAACTGAGTAATAGATGAGCTCAGCTTCACGTGGATGGGAAGCCTCTTCCATAGGCAGGGCACTTTCTGGGACACATATCTGTCTCTTGGGCATGTCCTGTTTAAGTCACAGACAAAATTCAGGTCCCTAGACCTTGTATTTCTGGTACACTTTGGCTTAAAAATATGTAGGAGATTCATAAGTGTGGTGTTTGTGGATGCCTTGCAAGCCAGGCATAGATCACCCCTCAGAAATCTATAGGAGACTCAGTAGAGGGAAAGGGCTTTAAGGTGCTGTGCATAAGGAACAATTGTTATGCCTGGTATTCTTTTTGTAAGGAACCTCTGAGCTCGATCTAGTTGCTGCATATGCCTGGTCAGGTATGTACCAAAGGGAGCATTGTACTCTGTGACTGGTCTGAGAAGGGTGGAGTACAGTAGGATAATAACTACTTCAGACCCATATGCCATACTCTTACTTATATGTTGTACAACATAAAAAGGTTTCCTCACCACTGTGGCCAGCTACAGCCTATCCAGATCACTGACCACTGGGTCAACTCTTAGGGGTGTAATATCAACATGGTAATTAGCAGGGATGGTTGACTTCCCAAAGGAAATATATTATGCACTTCTTAGCATTAAGTTTAAGGCCATTGCTTTGGCACCATTTGTTAGTCAGAGATTGACCTTCTTAAAGAATGCTACTATCTGCAGGGGAGTCAATGATAATCCCAGCTTGCAATCATCTGCAAACTTAGTCAGCCATAAGCCTTCAGCATTTGCTTCCATTTCAGAGAAATAGATGCCAAAAAGGAGCAGGCCTAGTACCAAGACCTGGAAGACTCCCCTAGTGAATGGCTTCTTGGTGGAGGCAGCCTCACCTATTTTGACCTCCTGGGTCCTATCAGTGATCCAATTGGCTATCAGTGGGTGATAAAAAGGTTTATACCTAAATTAGTGAGGTTGTCTATAATGCCTGAGTGGGGTATTTAATCAAAAGCCTTGGCTAGGTTGAGGTAAGCTGTGTGCACAGTCTTACCTTCATTCAATGCTTTGGTGATCCTCTCAAAAAAAGTCCACCAGATTTAGTAGGCATGACCTTCCTTTAACAAAGCTGAACTGTGATAGGATCAGCATTTGCAGCTTACCTGTGCCCTCATTTATTATATCCATGATGATTCTTTCCATGGCCTTATATATGAGGCTGGTAAGACTTATGGGCCTGTAGTTAACCAGATCAGTGGTCGGACCTCCTTTGTGCAGGGGAATGACTGTATCCCTATTCCATTCCTTGGACACAAAACCTGACTGAAAGCTCCAGTTGAAAAGTTTTTCAAGTGGACCTGAGAGATTATGTTTCATGCTATTTATTAAACATCCTGGGATGTTATTGGGGCCCATTGATGCAGTGTTTTTGGCCTTGGAAAGTGCATTGATGACCTGTTCCCTAGTAATGGTTGGGGGAATTGTGTTATGTAGTATTTCCTTTAGACTATTGAGGGAAGTGGTGGGAGAAATTTCAGATGAACCTGTCAGTCAAAAGGTTGGCAATGGCCTCCGGTTCAGTGTGGGGGATGCCATTTAAAATAAGTTCTGCGGATTGTTGTGTACTTCCTCTGAGGTTACAGACATAGCTGTAGAAAGCTTTGCAGTTGTTCTTTGCCTGAGAAATTATGTTTTCTTGATATTTAGCCTTTGAAGTATTAACTAACCATCTTAACTACCTGTCTAGATTGGTTAGTAGGCTTTTAGTATGTATAGCTTTATTCCTTCTATGCTTGGCCAAGATTTTGTTGTATAACTGATTGATATTGTGATTCCACCAGGGTGGCTTGTCTTTTGAGTTTGTCTTATTCTTGGTACAAATGGGCACAGCATGCTCTATACAGCTGTCAATATGGCTGCACAGAGATTTTGTAAATAGTTCAGTGTATGCTATGGTGTTTACTGGGTTTGGAGATGCTTGAAATTTAGCCGAGGTGTTGGTTGGTAGAGAGAGGTTAGCCTTGGAATAGTTCCTAAAGGTTTTTGGTTTCACTAGATCCCTGGATTTAATTTTATTTCAAGTAATACTGCTTTATGGTCAGATCTGATGAGCACAGATATTACATTGGGTGTGGAACATTGCCCCCCCCCCATGTTCATGAGTACAAGGTCAAGGATGTTTGTACCCCTGGAAGGAGAATGGACCAAAGATTCCAGGATGTTGATGTTAGCAAGGTTTAGGAATCTTGAACTTGTGCATTAGAAATAGTGTTGGATTCCCAGTCTATAGAGGGGTAGTTGAGATCTCCTATGAATATTGTATTGGGTTGAATGGTGAGGAACTCTAATACAGTGAGGGAGGTATTATGGGTTTCCTGGGACATAGAGGAGGACATATAGGTTGCAGGGATATGGTACAGCACTCTGTTTATGGTGAGTTGCACATGTATGAATTCCAGTGGGTCATACATATTCACTAGTCTGGATGTGACGTTGGGTTTAATATAGACTGAGACTGCTCCACCTTTAGTTCCTTCTTGTGCAGTAGCTGGTCTAAAGGAGTGAAAGGCATTATAACATTGCACTGCTGGGGTACTCCCAGTGACTTTATACCATGTCTCCATTACTACACATATGTCTACATTTTTTAGGGATCGAAGGCTTGCAGGGATTGGAGTTTCTTGTTACGACTTCTAACATCATCTCAGATATTCCTTCATAGGTTCATTTAATTTGGTAGGTTTATCAGTTTGGCATTGCTATGGGGGTGGAAAAGGTCTTTGCCAATATCCAAATGCCTAGCAGGGATAAGTGCAGATTCTCCCTGGCAAAGCAGCGTGGTCTGTCAACCTTGTCCTCCCAGGCTGTCAAATATTGTACCCCCCCTGGATTGGCAGCAGAAGCTAAGCCAATTTTTAAAACCAACAATTTTCTGTTGGTAACATGGCATCATCCTTGGAGAAGGTAGTACACTGCTCAGTGCTGGGCTCATACCTGTCTGAGATGCATAATCAGTGACCTTGATCATGTCTTGCTTCATATAATCAAGGGAGATTCATCTCAGATCATTAACACCCACATGAAGTATGTCAGAGTCATACTGATACCTGTGGTTCAGTGACGTGAGTGTCTGATGATGGAGACATTAGTGTGCCTCACTATAGAATCCCCAATGACCATGAAATTTGGCTGTGTGCTGGCTTGCCTTAAGGGTTTAGCATTAGAGGCACTGGATACAGTGTGACTATGTGTAGTTGTGGGAGGTGTTTTGTAGGAAGTCTTAGTGTTTTAGGAAGGTTACCTCTAAGTGCCTTAGCATAAGTAGATTTATGTGTAAAGTTTTGCCTCCAATGTTAAAGTGTATTTATACTTCTTGCATACTGCATCTGTTTTATTAAGAATAAGTACTTAATGGGACTGTATTGCTCACTGTAAGATATACAGTTACACTTTTCTGATTACACACACACACACACACACACACACACACACACACACACACACACACACACACACACACACACACACACGAGATTAGAACATCTAACTAAGCACATCGACTATAGAACTCAGTATTTAACGTAAGTGCCACAGCACAAGTTTGACTTTTATAATGCTGCAGGACAGTTTATAATGGAAGACATTATCACTGGATGTTTGAGAGAGGATGTTGTGAGGCCTGAATTAAATTGATGTGTAAGGATGTACAACTGTCAAAATATGCATACTCCCTGGGACTGTAGGATACACAGTTATGCTCTTCTGTCTAGACACACACACACACAAGTTGACCACAGTAAGATTAAAAACCCTACCTAACTAGGTACACCAGATACAGAAATCAGTTCTTAACGTAAGTGCCACGGCAGAAGTTTGACTTTTTCAATGCTGTTAGACAGTTTATAGCTGCACATGTAATATATATCTGATATTCTCTGTATGCTCAATGTACATGCTATATATATTTATTCCTATGTATAAGTATTTTTATACATTTAAATTTTTATATAAAGTAAAGTGAAACATCAGTAAGAAAAGTTTAGCCTTAGCTGCATTAGAATCCAGGATCACCTCTACTTTACCTGTACTAAAGCTTAGAGCAGCAAAATTGTAATATATTTTATGAAATAATTTTTAAAGGTTGTAATAGCCACCTTCATATACTTTTTACATGTTCATATATTTGTATTTATGACATTTTAAACATTTTTACATATTTAAACTTACAAGGATTATATTTTATTTATTTATATGGTCCAGATTTTACTGTTCATGTTTAAATTATATGTGATTTTTTTTTGTCGAGTAGATGGTGCCATCACCTTATTTTAATTCATTTTAACATACATATTTTTTACTGCAGTTTTAAACATTATTCATTTATATATCATTTACTTTCAAATACACTGTTATTTTATTCATTTATTCTCAGTTTCAGAACAACTCACAAGTATGAAGTTTCACATAAAAAGTTATAAAAAGTTTTATATATGTGTGTATAATATATTTAGAGTTATCTGCTATAGAACATCTTAACAATTAATTTATTCATGACTGATTAACATACTTAATACATTATAGTGTCTCATCGGTTAATTTAAAAGAAATAGCAGGTTTATAAGCAAGCTATGTAGGTTAGTATGCTCATCTGATGAAGTTTTTATGACAAAAACATTACAGGAGTGTTTACACAAAGTTTTATGTGTCTTTGTGAATTTCACCATTAAAGAAGCTTGTGTTGGAACTGGCTTGGCATCTGGTGCCTATTTTTCACTCACCTCTATTTTAACCCTTAACTTAAACTTGCTGCTACAGGAACAGCTAGGCAGCAGTTGTGCATTTTCACATTCATTACTCTGTATGTGTGCTGACCACCACACAATGCAGATTGATGGGTTTGTGAGATAGTACGCAAAAATGCAACAATGTATCTATTTTGAAATTGACTACTGTATGCTTCCTGTGTGGGCCATTAGACCATGTTTGCATGATGGTAAGTGGTGTGCAAAAGTGACAGGAAAGCTCATCTTGTATTATCCTTCTAAGCAGTGTTTATTAGGTTTCATCCTTAAAAGACATATGAAGGTCTGAAGTACATATTGCAGTACACCTATAGATTTATCCAAGCACTGGAAACATCTCTTCATGAGTCCAAAAATATGTTTGAAAGCACTCTGTTTTTGTAAATTCACAGTTTTGTATGCCATCTCAGCCATGACATGGGGCTTTTGGATGTGGGTAATCATTTATGGTTGCAAGGCATATCTAGCATCACCTACAAGCTACAACAGTGGACACCATTATAAGTGGTCTGATGCCTACTTAAATGGGAACTGCATACTGTATCATGAACATGACAGTTAGATGACCATGTGGGAAGTCACCATGAATGAAACATGAGAATATTTGATTGATGTACTGGACACTGTTTGAGTAGGTGTGACCTTGATGTCAATGTGAGTACAATCAATGGCTGCAAGGACCTAAAAGTACTGTGCTCTATTGTAAAATAGCAATATAGTGGTGATTCTCTTCTGCTCTCTGTTGAACCGATGATATAAGTTCTTCTCCATGCTGCTGCATCATATAAAGGAACTGGTGTAGGATCCACAAAGCTGATGCCTGCAAAATTCTTGTTGAAAGGTCCTTGAAGAAAGGATGGTTAATACAACACAAGCCTCAGTAGTCCACACATTCTGCTTGATTCCATATGTGAGTGATACATGTCAACTAATTCCTATATGGTGTTGCCGCTCATAGAGTAGTGGTTGACAGCCAAGGTTCTGGTGATGATATTATGTTCAACTCTGGAGGATCTATGTGAGATGCAGAAAATAGTGCAAGCTAGAACCAGAACAGGTGTCCTTCAAGTACTGCTGCAGGTGTTGTTCTTACTATAATTATTGAGATGCAGAGAATGACAGCTCAGAACATGGCAAGCACATCAATGGCACTGTCTCTAGTACTTGCTGTGCAGCTCAGGCTGAAGCTATTCATAGAATAGTAGCATGAGTGAAGCTCTTGTACACCAACAATTCTTGGTGTTCAGAATGAATAAACACTGTGGCTCATAACTTTAGATGTATATGTCAGTGCCACATAGAAAGAATGCTTGCCTTGGGTTCAGAAGAATGTGGGTTCTATTCCCACACCAGGTAGGTGGCATAACACACTCAGGAATGCAGCATAAGGAGGTGCTGAATTCCTGAGTGTGTTGCCTTTTTGATGAGGCATTAAACTGAAGCCCCATCTGGCTGAATTGGTGGTAGATCAAGTGGATGTAAAAGATCCCACAGCACCTAGCAAAAAGAGTAGCGGCTGCTTTATTATATTAACCTTTTCATCTTTCTTTCTTTTTATCTTTCATTATTTACACATTCATTATATTTACACTTGATACCGTACTCCATACATTGTAACAAAACACTTAACATGTTCATCTTCCTAAATACATGTAAAACCCATTTCATCCACCCACTCTTTCCACCATAACCATTTCTTTATATCACATATTACTTCCTCATCATCTTTTCTTTTGCTGTACAGCAATTCTTCCTATCATCTCTTCCATAAACACCAAATAGCAATGAATAACATTCTATTCAAATTTTCAATTTATTTGTCACTCCCAACATTATGTTTCCTATGCAGTACCATGTCTATATCAATAATTTAAATACTTTCCAGTCCCAAACATCTTTGAATAATGTCCAAAAACCTTAATTTTTCTTACAGTCCAAAACACAATGTTGTAAATGCCTCTTCAGTATCATAACTATTATACATTCTTTGTTGCTTTGTTTTATATTTCATTTCACTTTTCACTGGCATTTTGTCTAATAACAAATGCCATAGAAAGTCACTGGCTTCAAAATCTTTCCAGCCTTTTCTGTATTGCTTTCTTGTATTTATCCCCCACTGCATTTTTTCCAATGATGAATATAATAGTTTACTTTCATTATTTTTATACCTTTCTTTCTTTTCTACTTATACTTTATTTATATCAATTCAATGTCTTTATTTTATTTTTATACTACTTCTCTTACAAACAATTTGTTTCTCTTTTCCTTTTCTTACCTCTGCCCATCCATGTACCTTTACATTTTTCAAATAAAACATTTACCAGTATTGTCTTTCTTTCAGACACTTTTTTAACACCTAAAACAAATTTATTAACACTAAGAAAGCAACTGGATGTATTAAATTCAAACTCCCCTTTGTATTATGTATTATTATATATTTTTATTAGGATCAAACGAATCACTCTCCACCAATCTATCAACTTTTGTATCTTATCTTATGTACCCTAGAACATCAATTTCACTTTTGGCAAAATAAATTGCTGCCATTCTTACCACATTTCCAAACTCCTTATGTTTTGACATATTTTACTGTAATCCTACCCTATCTAAAATTTGTTCTGTTTTTGTAAACTATCTCTTTTATTCAATGCTTGTTCATGGCTACAAAGACAAAATAATCTGCATAGGTTAACATTAATGGTAATGTTATCTCTTAACTTCCCATCCACCATCCTCTAAACTTGATCTACTTGTTTATATGACTGCATTTTTTACCATCACAAAACAGCCATATCCACAATGGACAGCCTTGCTTTACTCCTCTTCTCCGTCTTATCTTTTTTTCTTATCCATCAAGTCATTATTATAGACACACAAGTATTTTCATAAATTGCCCTCATTATCCTTCTTATTTTTTCTCCTACCTCTTATTCTTTTAAAATGTCCAATATTTCCTCATGATCAATACTATCAAATGCCTTTGCCACATCATATACTGTTACTTCGTCTTTGCTCTTATCTATACCTTCTTCATAGTCTTTTCTATTTAACCCCATACACCTCTTCATCCAGTTATTCTTTCATGATATCCATCATTCTTTTCTGAATAATATTCATACATATGTTATAGTTGTTATTTCCCAACATAATCGGTCTCCAGTTTTTTTATTTCTTCCCTTCTCCGTTTTTCTATATAGATTTTATGATTTACTATGGTAAGGTACATCTGGATTCCATCAAATCCACTGTACCAAAGTCTGGTGGCCGAATGGTGACAGTACAAATCTCGCCCCATCTTGATCCATGTTAAAGCTCGTACCGAAGTCAAAGTCAAGATGTATTTTGACAATGTCGGACTTCGACATTGTCACTTTCTTGGACATGGGTTGGTGATACCATCATTCGACGGAATCCAGACTGACATTACCATAGTAAACCGATTTTATAACCTCTTAAAAATATATTCTTCTTTTATACCTTCATCCATCCATTCATTCAATATTTCCTGAAAAGCATCCTTTTCATTACCTGACATTTCTTTATAAAAAGTATACACTAATTCATCTGGACCTGGAGTGGATTTTTCTTAGCCTAATATTATCCTCTAAATCTTTCCTCTCAATTCTTGATTCCATTTCTTCTGTAACCTCCTTTTTCATCTTTTTTACTATCCTTACACCACTTGACACATTTTTTCTCATACATTTTCTTTATATACCTTTCAATTCTATCCATAATTTCCTCTTTTTTATATTTTTAACTGTCCATTTTCATCCTTTATTACATTTATTTTTCTCTCATTATATCTCATTTTTTAAGTTGAGCATGAGGAAATGTTTTCTCCCTTTAAATAATACGTTCAACTATCATTCTTTCAAAGTTTCTATATTATATTTATATAATTTCTTTTCTTCTTCTTCAACAGCTCCCCATGCCCCTTTCTGTACTATTTTTTTCACAAATCTTTTTGCTTATTATATGTCATCTCTTCAGTTGTTCTCTAATTTTAAGTATATGTTTTTAAACTGTTTTATACACCATCCATCATTTTGTCAAACTGCCATAAAATGGCTTCATTGCCATATGATCATCCCATAGCTGCCCTTTTTCTTTTTAAGACATTCCATTCCTGCAATTTTCCCGTCAGTCTTGTTAACATTTTCCTTCTTTCTTTAGATTTTTATTCTCTTCTCTTAATGCCCATACAGCCCTATGATCTGAAAACTTTCCTTTTCTAATGCCATATTTTTTCCTTTAATATCATCTGTAAGCAAACTATAATCAATATCTATTTAAGTAACACCCTGTTATAAGCATATTCTCTCCCTTTAACCTATTCTTGACCTACCATTATTTACAACCCCTTTCAGCATTTATACATCTTCTACATCCTCCTTTCTTAAATTACAGTTAAAGTCTCCCACCACCACAATAGATGTATTTACTATCACATAATTTTGAATTTCCTCATACAGTTTTTCTTTAATTGCCATTTGTAAATGCATACAATACTACTCTAAACTCCTTCTGAACCTTTCTTATACACCACATACTAAAACTGCCACTGCCACCACCACCACCACCACCCTTATATCTAATATTTCAATCTCTTCATTTGTTAGTATCTGAACCTGTATCGCTCCCTATAGTTCACACTGCTTTTCTTTTCCACATCATCTCAAATCCCACCCTTTTCCTTTTAAATGTGAATCTTATGTCAAGTAAACAAATTATCTCTGCATCTATTTTTAACACCATTTAAACATGTACTTCTTCTAACATCACTTTTCAGGCTATTTACATTCATTGATGCCATACTTATATTTATCTTTTCCATTTGTTGCATTTTTAAAGTTCTTTTTTCTACCTTTTATTTCTCCTCCTCGCCATTCCTCCAGTAGAACCTTCCACCCTTTTTGACTCAGAGTTCTTATCAACTTTTTATTCTTCCTCTGTTTCTAATAGCCCAAACCTTCCATTTCCATACGTGTTTCTTTTTCATTTATTAGTCTGTAGACTTGATCTAGTGTATCATTTTTGCATTTTTATTTTGTAATTCCTCACCTCTGCTACATCCTTTCATCATACTTTCCACCATTTCTTGTGTAAAAACTTGTTTCCCTCATTTTCCTTACCTTGTCTTTCTTCATTAATTAGTGGAAAATGAAACTAAAAATACTCTTCATGTCAACATTTCCTACAATAACATTTAAAGTTTTTTTCTGGAATGCCCAAACTCACCACACTGCCCTCACCTTCGTTTTGTACAGTCCTGATTAAATGTGCATCATCCCCACAGGAAAAAAACAAAACAAAACATTATTTTGGCTATCTCAGTACATAACACTCCCTTTTTACCCTTTATTACTATCATAGTAGGTACATGCTGCAAATGATTATTTTCTGTTTTGAAATTTATATAAACTTCCCAAGCCCAGTCTATACTGTTAACAACTTTTTAATGTCATGCACATCCTGATATAAACTTATAGAATCATGTGAATTCATTTTCTTTTCATAGGTTCATAGGTTGGTACTAGGCTATCAGCCCTAGGGCCTATACAAGCCTAGCCATAACAATTCCCTGGCTATTTCTTCCCACACTATTTACTTCCCTGGACCCCTGTCTAACAGGGTGACTGACGTGATCCCGGGGTGAATTTTCTTTCTCCCATCCAATAGTCAAGGTTCCTTTTGAAGAGGGCCAAAGAGGCACTCTGCTTGACATGTATGGGCAATCTATTCCAGAGTCTGGGGAGTCTCTGGGTCAGGAACCTATCCCTCCAGCATGGTTTGTTTATTGTGATGACAAGGTTTAGATCCCTGGAGCGTGTGGCTCTGAGGGATTGGGATTTCTTTAAGTGTAGCATGTCCAACAGCTCTGGGTTTGACATGGCCTTGTATGTTAAGCAGAGATCGCCTCTGAGTAGACAATATGCAACAGAGTATAGCTGGAGTTTTTTAAGGCAGTCAGCATAGGGCATCTGCTTTAGGCCTGTGATTCTTTTAGTGAAGTATTTCTGCAGCTTTTCCAGTTGTTGCAGATGTCTTGAGAGGTACATACCAAATGGGGCGTTGTATTCTATAATGGGTCTAATGAGGGATGAGTACAGTGGGACAATGACCTCCTTTTTTCTGGATGAAAAGCCCTTAGTGATGAGGTGTGCCACATAGAAGGATTTCCTGACTGTTGTGGCAATGTGGTTATCGAAGGTGAGACCACTGTCCACCTGTGTCCCTAAGTCTCTTATCACACTTTCGGTGTTTAGTGTACTGCCACCTATATGGTAATTCATGGATACATGTTTTTTCCCAAAGGGGATAACTATACATTTCTTGGCATTGAGTTTGAGCCCATGGCTCTGGCACCAGGCATCTGTTTCTGTAAGGCCCTTTTGTAGAGTATCCACATAATTTGTGGATTAAATAATGGCTCCCAGTTTGCAGTCATCTGCAAACTTTGTTAGCCAGAGTGCCTTAGTGTTGGCCTGTACTTCAGAGAAGTAGATGCCAAACAAGAGCAGTCCCAGGACTGAACCCTGAGATACTCCACTTGTCACTTGTCTGGAGCTGGATTTGGAGCTGGCTACTTTTACAGTGTGGGTTCTATCAGTAAGCCAGTTAGCAACCCATTGGGTGACATAGGGATTAATGCCCAGCTTAGTAAATTTATCTATGATTCCAGAGTGGGGGATGGTGTCAAAGGCCTTGGCAAGGTCTAGATAGGCTGTGTGGACCGCCTTACCCTTGTCCATGGCTCTGGAGACTGATTTGAAGAAGTCAATCAGGTTCAGGAGACAAGATTGGCCCTTCACGAACCCAAACTGGGTGGGGTCCAGTGTTTGAAGGTTGCCAATGTCTTTGTTTATAAGTTCCATGATAATATGCTCCATGGCCTTGCAGATAAGGCTTGTCAGACTGATGGGACGGTAGTTTCCAGGATCCAAGGTGGATCCCCCCTTGTGAGTGGGATAACTGTAAGCGCTGCGCCACTCAGTGGGCACAAAACCTGAGGTGAGGCTATGATTAAACATGACACTTAGGTGAGGTGCCAGTTCATATTGTAGCTCATGTAGTACACAGCCCGGGATGTTATCTGGTCCCATGGATGCTGTATTCTTAGCTTTGGAGAGTGCGTTTTTTACCTGTGTGGCCATTATTACCAGAATTTGGCAATCTTCCGGTATTGAGATGGGCCATTTAGGGGGTGAGAGGGGGGGTGAAGTTGGCACTGAATTGATCTGACAGGATATTGGCAATATCGTTGGGATCAGTATATTTAATGCCATTTTGTTTTAGCTCAGAGCAGATCTGAGCATTGCCATTTAGATTCTTGACATAGTTATAGAATGCCTTGTGGTTGTCTTTAGAATCTTTGGCAATTTTATTTTCGTAACTAGCTTTGGAGGATTTTATGAGGGATCTCAGTTTCTTACTGAGGCTGGTAAGGGAGTTTTTTGCATCCTGGGATTTTCCTCTTTTCTGCAACAGTTTTCTCCTTTTGTTGTAAAGTTTGTTTATGGCAGGGGACCACCAGATTGGCTTCCTTTTTTTGGATGAGAGCATCTTGGTTCTATTTGGGATGGCACGATTCATGCATTAGTGGATGTGCTCATACAGTGCCTTAGTGTAGGATTCAGCAGTTGAACTTTCAGTTCCCGTCTGCATGGGTGTCATGAAGTTTGTCACTTCTGACTTGAGTAGCATGAAGTTGGCTTTGGAGAAGTTTTTTATGGAGGTTTCTTTACTGGGGGGAGGGGGTGGGATGTGGATGTTAAGGGTGATTAGCTTATGGTCAGACCTGACTAACGAGGGGGTGACCATAGGTGTGGAGCATCGATTTCCCATGTTGGTAATGACCAGGTCTAGGATATTGGAGCCCCTGGTGGGAGTATGGATTAGTTGATCCAGGGCATTGGAACCGTTGGGCAAAGGTGTTAGTACATGAGTAGTTTTCCCAGTTAATGGCAGGGTAGTTAAAATCTCCCAGTATTAGGGTGTTTGGTTCTATCTTAATATTTTCCAGTATGTTTAGAAAGGTGTAGTGAGAATCTTGGGGTATGGTGGGGGATCTGTAGCAAGCTACAATTTGGATTGCAGTCTTACCTAGTGTTAGTTGCTCCTGGAGAATTTCAGGCACATTGTGTTGGGCAGCTAGCCTGGTGGTGTGACTATCCTTGGTGAATATTGACACTCCTCCACCTTTAGTGTTTTGGTCCTGGTTTGGTGGCCAAAAAGTGTGGTAAGAGTTGTAGCCTGGTATTGCGGGGGTGCTCTTTAGAGCCTTGAGCCAGGTCTCAGTTACTGCACAGATATCAATGTTCTCCATTTTTAGGAGTGTCTCGAGAGAGTGCATTTTGAGGTTTAGACTTCTAGCATTGAGTAGCATTACCTTCAGATTTTGCATGCTTGTACCAGTTACGGTGGTGGTTTTGTCCTTTGAACTTTGCCTAAAAAAGGCACTATAGGAGTGGCAAGAGCCTTAGCCAGTAACCTGAATCCCAGGGGTGACAGGTGCAGACCATCTCTGGCAAAGCATCATGTTCTGTCAATCATGTCATCCCAGGCAGACAGATACTGGATCCCCTTTGAATGACACCAGAAGCTTACCCAATTGTTGAAGTCAATCATTTTGTCCTTATATTGTGGTATCACTCTGGGCAAAGGCAGGATGCTACTCAGGGCTAGGGTCATACCTGCCTGGGCCACATGATCCGAGAGCTCTTCCATGTCTCTTTTCATGTAGTCCAGGGAGGTATGTCTCAAGTCATTCACTCCAACATGGACAATGACAGAGTCATATCTGTACTTGTTGTGGAGTGACTTGAGTGCATGCGTTATGTGGTGGATCCTGGCACCCGACAAGCAGCTGACTGTAATTTTCTCCTTGTTCAACCTGGTGAGAGGGACATCAGTGTGCCGGACTATAGAGTCACATATGACTAAAGTGTTAGGTACATTGTCTTGCCTTAGGGGCTGTTGCTGGGTGGCACACTGGTGTTGTGAACTATGTGACACTTTGGTTGTGATTGGAAATGTTTGCATTTCAACTTCAGAGGTCCTTTTTGCTTGGGCAGGTTACAGTTAAGGGCCTCTGCATATGTGGATTTAGTGTTGCTATATGTGGGTGTTGGTGGTGTGGGTTTAGAAAGGCTATGTGTTGCTTGAGGTGTAGTGTGGGTGTTAACCTTCAACTCTTGACTGTCTAGCACAATCTTGGGTGGAGTGAGCTTTGCTTCCATTTTGGCTATGTAAGTGCATCTCTCACAGGTTGTAGTGTTGGGTGGTAGGAGGAGAGGTTGTCTGTGTACATGAGACAATTGCTGCATTGCCCCAGTATGCCCAGGTTCACCAGATGGACAGGAGAAATCACCAGAAACTGACCCTTGGACATGCCCGGTTTGATGTTTTTTTTTTTTTTTTTTTTTTGTAAAGTGCAGGAGTTGTTTTCCCTTACCTTAGCAAGGTACTTTGCAATTATAGACTCCTTATTAACAAGAAGAGTTGAGTGCTTGTATCAGTTTAAGGCTTCCTAGTGCTTTCCAGCAGGTATAAGAGAAAGTGCTAGTCATAACAATTTTCTTTTTAACTGTAAATTTAAATTTTAATAAACTTAGCCGTTCAAAGGGGATATGTTATGTCTTTCACAAGAATTAACATATTTTATTGTTTCTGCTAATACCAATGTCTCAAAAGTTATTTCACAGAAAAGTTCAGTTCCTATATGTATTAATGCCCTAATCTCAGGCAAACTGAATCCTAAGGCAAAGCATAATTGTCTAAAACACAATACCTTTTTTATTTACTGTTCATACTTTGTTTTCACCCTCAAAGCAGACCTCTTCCTTCAGCTCTCAAGAGCTCCAGTCTGTCTCCTCTCCACCTACACATCCTTTACCTTCTGCACTCTTTCACTGGAGCTTGCTACTACTACTGCTGCATAAGATTTTAATCTGGAAACAATGCTCAGTCTCTCTCTTTGTTTACTGCTCTCTGTTCAATCTTTATGCAGCCCAACACAGATCATGCTCTTAAAACCAGTTACACCACTGGCCAGACATGCCCACTCTGTATCCATACCATTGTTTATAGCATACCTCTGTCTTTCTGTGATCTCTTCACTGCCAAATATTTTATCTATTACCACACTCCACTGGATGGCCTCCAGTGCTTGTGTTTCTACTTTTCCATTATGTTTTTTTTTTTTGAAAAACAGTTATCCAAATTTTGTGATTCCACAATATTCACCACCAAAGTATCTTTTTCCTTCTGAAATAAAGTTTCTGTTTTTCCTCTGGGTCATCTCCACTCAATAGTCTCTAACTTAGATTCAGTGACCGCTGATAACAGCCCTCTGGCACCACTTAGTGATCACCTCACAAAGAGTCCTCCAAAGAGTATTTTTTTTATTGTTAAACATAACTTATTTATATAATACGTATATATATATATATATATATTTACATTATTTACAGTTATTTACACTTTATGCAATACTACTTGGATTTATATTAATAAGCATTCCCCAAACCCTTTTTTCCATAACCAAAAATGTATTGTCTTGTGAATTTCTGCCACTACCCATTTTTCATTTAACCCATTTCATTCAGTCTTTCAGTCCATAATGCCCAAGAAACAAAAAAATATGATTCTATCAATTTTCTTAATTTCTTCCTGTTTTTTTAGCACAATAAACACAATATTCAATCATGTCCATATAAATTTGCTCCATTTTTGTAAACCTCTCAACATTTTACATTTATATATTTCTTCCCATAACCTTTTAACTTTCAGTCTATTCAAAAACACATGTTGTGTAGTTTTTAATTCTCCACAATTATTACACATTCTATCTTGCTTTCTTTTATAAGGCATGTTTACCTTGACAGGTATTTTACTTATAGACAATCACCACAAAACAATCTTTACATTCATCTATATTCTTGTACCATTTATATCTTGTTAATATTGCTTTTATTTTTCTTACTTCTAAATGTTTCTAAGCTTCAATAAATTAATGTTGCCTCATAATATTTATATACCATTCTTTTCTATTTTTTCACTCATATTCAAATTTAATTTCCGTGATATGATTTGAGTTTGATATTCCTTTATCTCTTCATTCATGATGCCCTTCAGTCTTTTTCCTGTTTCCATTTTCCCCAAACCATTGATATTTATGATACAATATAAAATTCAGGTTTTTACATTCTTTCATATAACCTATTAAAGTTCTATATAGATTCAATGATTCTGCATGTACAATTGGGATTATTAGGCCAAATCCTCCTTGTTCTTCTTTCATATACAAAATTTGTTTTTTGACTGGATTTAGTCTTGACCCCCTCCCATATAAATGCAAAAATAACAGACATTATTTCTTTCCTATACTGTGTTGGTATCATATAGGTGTTAGCTATATATGGTATTTTACCTATTATGATAGAATTTATCAAAATACACTTTCTTTCTATATGCCAGTCTACATGTTTTCCAAAAATTACATATTTTATTTTTTGTACTAATTTTCTCATTGTTTTTTCTTATAGTCACTTGATCTGAAAACTATTCCTAGTGTATCTATAGATTCATCATTAAATTTTATATTTTCTATATTTCCCTTGAATCCAAAACCCTTACTTTTTCATTATTTATACATAGACCAATCCTCTTTAACAGTTTATTTAATATTTTACTTATTTCCTCCATCATGTCTTTGTTTCTGGTTATTAACACAATGTCATCTGCATATGTGTACCATATAGGGAGTTGCGTTTCATTTACTAGCTCATATCCTGTAATATATGACATTTTATTAATCTTGGTCACTATTGTGTTCATAACTAAAGAAAAAATAATACTACTAACTGGGCAACCCTATCTTATTCCACTGTCTATTTTTATTTCTTAACTTATCTATCCATTTACATTTTCTTTAACATTATTCCCTTCATGCATTTACTTGTATTATTTTTTACCTATATTATAAGCCTCTAGAATATTCCATAAAGATTTGTATTGTATTTAATCAAATGCCTTACTTAAATCTCATATCATCATTTTTGCCTCTGTTTTTTTATTTATAATATCATCTATTACCTCTTTCATCAACCATAATAAATCTTGACTTCCTTTTCCCTTTCTACCAAATACTGTTTGATCAAGTAACTTGTCTATTTTATTTGTTAACCTCTTAGTTATTATTCTCATAAATATTTTTCAATCTGTATTCTTCAGTACTGTTGGTCTCCAGTTCTTTATATCATCTTTTTCTCCTTTTTTCCATATAAATACTGCAATTCTCAAACATATTTCCTTATCTAGCATTCCCAATATTAAACCATTCATTTAATATTTCTTCAAATATAAGTTTATGAAAACTTTCCATTATCTATATAAATATGATATTCAATACATCGAACCATGTAGCTGTATTCATATTGATCTCTTTTAATATTTAATTTAGCACCTACATAGTTATATTTTGTTCCAAACTTTCATTATCTTTTTCATTTAATTTATTAACTTCATATTTTTGAATCCTTTTCATTTCTTTTTAACAAAAGATTGTACTATATATTCTTTAATTACCTCACATATTCTTTCTTACGTTGTTACTTTATTTCCTTCTTTATTTTTCAACTCCCTAATTATTTTATTTTCTGTCATTAGTTTTTTTAAATAAGGTGCTACTTCTTTTTTCATTGTAGACAATATCTTTGTTTATAGAACAAATTATTATTTTTTTGATTTGTTTCATCATA
Organism: Protopterus annectens; assembly: GCF_019279795.1. Taxonomy (NCBI): domain Eukaryota; kingdom Metazoa; phylum Chordata; order Ceratodontiformes; family Protopteridae; genus Protopterus; species Protopterus annectens. The sequence continues at coordinate 324,112,781 of NC_056746.1, forward strand.
TAATTCATTTTCCTTTTCATAAAAAGTCATCTTATCTTGCATTAATTCTCTAAATATATCTTGACTTTATGTTTTGTATTTTATTTTTGCTTTTTTCATCTTATTCTCTAAGCATTCCAAGAAATATTTTTTATACTTTTCTTTAACACTTATCCACCAACTTGTCCAGTTTTTGTAAAAACTTCTCATACCTATATGATCTTTCTATAATTTCTTTCTTTCCTGTCATCTTGTTTAAGTCTCTTTCATTCAACCTTTTGAAGCCTTTATCTATTTGTATATATTCTTCATTCTCATGTATTTTATCCATATATCTATATGACTTGAGAATCATGTATTTTTTACCCCTTTCTTTATAATCCTTAGAATATCTGATAACAGAAAATAATCAATTTCAGTCTTAATCTTGCTTATTATCCTATATATATATATATATATATATATATATATATATATATAATACACACACACACACACACACACACACACACACACACACACACACATATATATATATATATATATATATATATATATATATATATATATATATATATATATATATATATATATATATTATTTTTCATTATTTCATATACAGTTTTAACATCACTACTGTCCTTTTTACTTATTCTTAGGTTACATTTAAAGTCACCCACCAATATTATTTCCATATTTACATAGACATAATTAAGAATTTAAAAAAATGGTGTGGTCAAGATGAGCACTGAGTAACAGCACTGTCTCTCTGCTCTGTCTTTACAGAATATTTATGACAGGATTTTTTGAGTATATCTATTCTAATTTTGTTTTATTTTACATATTTGGAATCTATTAATCATTCTTTAGGATAGTATATAAAATGTTGGCAATTTTTTTATTTTTTCCTGTCAAAAAGTACAAGAGAAAATATTTGGACTTCAGACTACAGAATGAGCTATTCCAAATCTACACTTCAATAAATAGCTATTAAGAAAGAACTTCAGTCACTATTAACTAACATTCAAGAACTGACAGCAAAAATTGATAGAATGGATGTGAAACTGGATAACTTCAAAGAAAAATGTTCCCAACAAATGGAAAGATTACACAAAGACCTTAAGCAGCAAAAGAAACAGATTACTGGTATAGAGACTTCACTAAATGATATGGACACTATAATTCAAGAAGGTGAGCACAATATGGACTTTATTTTAAAACACAATACTTTTTTACAAACAAAAACTGATGATCTAGAGAATAGATCAAGAAGAAATAATATTAGACTTTTTGGTCTGCCTGATAATGTTGAAGAAGGTAATATGGAAAAATTCTTAACATCTTGGCTCCCTGATATACTACAGCTTCTTGAAGCTCTCGCATATGGGATAGAAAGAGCACACATGTCCTTGGTTACTGCAAAAAAAAGTAAATCCAATTCTACTAAATATGCTATTGTAAAGTTTTTATCTCCTCATGACAAGGAGATAGTGTTAAAGACTGCTTGGGCTAAATCTCCTATCAAATATAAAGAAAATGTCATACACTTTGATAATGATTACTCATCTTTTGTAATTGCCAAAAAAGCTTTCTTTTTGCCAGTGCAAAAAGAACTAAAGAAAGCCCAAATAAAGACTCACCTATTATTTCCTGCCAGATTAACTATATTTCTTCAAGATGGTCCAAACATATTTGATGACATAGACTCTGCCATTACCTTTATCAAAACAAGAAAACTGCTTGATAAAATAGAGGCTATGGAGTGGGCAAATGCCAGCCTTAAAATAAATGCTGATAACAGTTCCTGGAAGGTCTCTGAACATAAAAATAAACTCAAGAATAAGTGACTAATTAAGCTATTTTACTATGACTTTTATTTACCCAAGTCTTAAAACTAACCCAGAAGTTGGGGAAGTGGAAATGGTTCCACAGGTGAGTCTTTGTTATTTAAATGTCTTTTTATGGTACATAGTTGTTTTAATGGTATTTTATAGTCTATCATTAAGTTTAGTTTATTCTAGTTCAAGTTCTATAGCAAGTAAAAGCTATTTATTTATTCATTTATTTATTATCTTTAAATAGTGGTTGTTGTTTGTTATAATAAATGCTCCATATGTTTGGGACTGAAATTTATGATATTTTGGGAACTATAGTAGATACTGAGAATTATAGATGAGAAAACGAGAGTCTTTGTTACAATAGAATCTATTTCATTTGTTTTTAACTGTTTGACATTTTATTTCCCCGTCTCTCTGTGAAGAGAGACTCTTCATTGATATTGTTGCCATAATGTTGCTTTAATAATTATGTTTCCCATCCCTTGTTCTGCTGCTGGAATGTAGTGCTATTTGTGGTAATAGACATGTGAAAAGTTCATGTTTTCTCCCTTTCAGTGACCTGATATGTTTTGAAGTAATCCATTTGATATTTGTCTTTAAAATGTAAATATTTATGAAGAGGCTTTAATTTCTTTCTTTTATTTTTCTCTCTGTTTCCCTCTTTGTTGTTGGTTGTGAAGGAATGGAGGATTTTCTATGGATTGATATGTTCGTGGTGGTCTAGTGGTTTGCTGGGTTTGGCAGATGGAGTTTGTTGGTTTCTTTAATGTTTTATATTGCTTCTCTTCCTCCCTTATGTCTTTCTTATTGCTTGTTTTTATGTTTCCTGCTTTTCACACAAGCTAATCAATAGGTTTCTCAGTGAAAAGCTGTAAATGTTTTCCCTCCTTAAGCTCATGCATATGATCTGTTAAATAACTCTGCTTTGTCCTTGCATTGCAGCTGCAACAATGGAGAGCAAGAAAAAAAAGTGTTGTTTCCATGGAAACGTTTACAGACTGAACCCTGTACTGAAAAGCTTTGCAAAAGCTGAGTAATAGCTAGAATAGACTGTTTCTAATGCCATCTACAGCCCAATTGAAAAACTACACCTAAATAACCTATATAATATGTCTGCTATATCTAAACATCTATGAATGTTCATAAACAAAGCACTTTTGACACATTTGAACCCTTACATGTTATACACTTGTCTTCATATTCCTATTATATTTATGTCAATTTTATATTAACTGGTATAACAAGCATATAGCATACATAGCAATCTTATTAAAATGGAGGGTTTTGTGTGGATTAATGTGTTTGTGGTGGTCTAGTGGTTTGCTGGGTTTGAGAGATGGAGTTTCTCGGCTTTGTGCTATTTTGTATTGGCTTTCTTCCTCCTATTGCCTTTTTGCTTTGTCTGGTTTTGTGTTTCCTGGTCTTGCTACGAGATAGTCTATAGCTTTCAAAAAAATTAAAAAAAAGAAGAAAATAGCTGCAAAAGTTTTCCCTCCTTAATCTTGTGCATCTGGACTGCTGAACAATTCTGGTACCTGTTCATACTGTGACTGTCTCAACAGAAAGCAAGAATAAAGTGTTGTTTGTTTCCATGTAGCTGTTTACAGACTGAACTCTGTGCTGAGTACCTTCACAGAGCTGGATAATAGCTTGAACAAACTGTGCCTAATGTCATCTACAGGTCAAATGAAAGAACTGCATCTAAGTAACCTGTATAATATAACTGTTATATTAAAACCATTTATGAGTGTTTATAAACAGAGTACATTTGGTACATTTATACCCATAAGTTTCTACACTTGTATTTATAATTCTATTTTATTTAAGTTAAGCCTCTTTTGATTGATACAAAAAAACATATGGCATATATAACAACATCATTAAAGTATTTATAAAAGAAATATATATATATATATATATATATATATATATATATATATATATATATTATATATATATATAAATCTTTACATGAGACCTAAGCAGAAGTTAATATTCTTTTGCAAGACATAAAACTCAGAAATAAGACTAATTCTAGTACAGTTAGAAAATAAACAAATAATGATTGAAACATAATATATTCTATATGAATATAGCTTGCTGCATACAGTATAGTCTCAGATGCAGATGTTTACCATATAAACTAGTATTATGATATATTCTGACAAATCTAAAAGTTGTCCCAGATTACTAAAGGTCTTAAAGGAAATAAAGGGAATACATTCCTTCTCAAAAAATACTGAGCACTTTTATAGAGAAATTAAATTGTAATATTTTCTATGCTTTTGTTTTCAAATACATGGAGATGGGGAAATAGTGTCATTAGATATTGGAACAATACATAAAGAGACATGGGATTAGTCTACTTATTGATTATTAGAGCAGTTCATTACATATAAATTAGTCATGATTTTTGTGTTATATAATACATGACTGGTATTTATGATATGTTGAATTCATTTGTCAAGAGTTAAAATGAAACAGTTACATTTGATTTACTTTAATTTGTTTCTTGAATTGGTACATACAATTCCAATGGGTCTTTGTTAAATTATGCAACAACATATATATTTAGACAGGGAGTAGATGAGTGTTGCTGCTAGCTTGATGGTCAATTTGGGTGACAGATATCACTGAAATTAGGAGTTTTTAACTCCAGGGGGGTTTTGAACAAGTTTATGTTATTAATAAATGTTATAAGTTTCTGTTAATAGTTCACCAAGTCTTACAAAATTGAATTTGATATAAACATGTTTCATTGGATAAAAGTTTTATATGTTTTATATGTAAATTATAATTGTATTCCTAATAGTCAATTTCAATTCACTTACAAAAATGGGAAAAAAGGAGTTATTCAACAACAGATATTCAGAACATTAATATTTCATGACATCATTAAAGTGTATATCATTAAACATCAATGGATTAAATAATCCTAATAAGAGAAGATCTTTGAACAGATATTTTAAATTGCATAATTCTCAATTAATATTTTCCAAGAAATTCATTTACTAACTGAAGAAGTCACAACATTGGAATCCAAATCTTACAAACGTTTGATTAGTTCAGAACATACAAAAAAGGGGGGTGGCCATACTATGGAAAAATACATTACCTATGCCTAAAATAATTGATACCTGCAAAGACAACAAGGGGATGTTATCTTCAGTTATTATAGAATTTAATAAGAAAAGTTTGACAACAGTGAAACAACATATAGAACATATAGTTCAGTTTTCTAAAGGTAGTATTATTCTAGCTGGGGATTTTAATTGTATTTCGGACATAAAAGACTCTAGTACCAATGCTAAAAGGAAAATTCCAACTATAGCTAAATTATTGAATGAATTTTCAGATTCATATATGATGAAAGATATTAATAACTTTACTGATGCTAAGTCACTGTTCTATACATTCTACTCACATATACATAATTCATATTCAAGAATAGATAGGGTACTAATTTCTGATAACTTAATTGATTTCTTATCAAACTCAAAAGGGATTTCTTGTCCCCTTTCGGACCATAACTCCATAACATTTGATTTTATACTAAACTCCACATTTAATGTTCAAATTTAAAGGATACTTGCCTACATAATTAAACTGAAAAGATTTTATTGATTTCTTCACTACAGAAGCACAAAATTTTATTGAATTTAATAGTACACAGGGACTTCTGACGTATACATTTGGGATGCTCTAAAAGCTTACCTATATGGTAAAATTATTGATTGGTATAAAAAGAAAAGTATTTTGTGGGATAAAGACCTTTAAGATATACAAACAAAGTTAGATGCTTTAAGGCTTGATGCTTCAAAGAATCCAGATAAGAAAGATAGAACGAAGGAAATAAATACTTTAAACAAATATATGGAAATTTTAAACCATAAAGTCATGATAAATCTTGAAAAATATAAACGTATAACTTTTTCTATAAATCCTAAATCCATGAAAATATTAGCTAACAAGACTAAAATATTAAATAAACTTCACCATATTAAAGAAATATATTCTCCAAAAAAATGGTATTTGATGTACCAAATATTTTAAGTAAACTTAGAGAATTTTTTTTAAATTAAACCAACCCAATGATAGCATTAATACTGCAAAATATACTAAATCTTTTATACATAATAATATAAAGAACAGACTATCTGAAGCACAAATAAAATTAATATATAAACAAATATATTTTATAGAAGTAAAAGATTAAATAACCAAACTTAAGCAAAATAAAGCTCCTGGTAACAATGGTATCATTTCTGAAATCTACAAGGTTTTGCTTGCTAAAGTGTTAACTCTACTACATACAGAATTTAATATAGCTCAAAATAACAACATTATACCTCCCTCTTAGAACTACATATTTATTTCCCCATATTAAAGTCTGAAAAAAATCCTGTGAAATGTGCTTCATAGAGGCCCATTTAATTATTAAACACAGACTATAAAATGTTCATGTCTATTTATGCTGATAGACTTAAACATGTTTTTACCATCCTTGGAAGATATGGATCAAACAGGTTTTATAATTAATGGAACTTCTTATGATAACATCAAAAGAACAATAAGTTTAATTGAATCAGTAAAAGCCTTAAAGAATAATTTGACTCTTGTTAGTTTAGATATTAACTGTGCCTTCGACTCAGTTAATTGGAACTACCTTTTTATCTTACTGAAGGACTTAAACTTTTCCAATAATTTTATTAACCTTATAACTCAATTATATAATGAAAGTCGAGCCTACATAAAAAATAGGTACAAATATATCCCAGAACATACTCATTGTAAAAGGAAGCAGACAACGTTGCCCTCTATCTCCACTTTAATTCACATTAATTATGGAACCTTGGGCTAACCTAATAAGGGGTAACAATAATATACAAGGATATAGGTTAAATTGGAATGAAACATCAAAAATCCAAAATGTTTGCTGATGATGTATTAATCACTCTTGGTGGTACTAACCCTACCTTACAAGAATTGTTTAAAAATATGGATATATTTCAAAAGAGTTTTGGTCTTAATTTTAATAAATCTAAAATACATATTCTTCTAATTGGTTCCAAAAATTATAATATACATGACCAATATAAAAATATATACCTCAGTCCCAACAAATAACATATTTAGGTATAATTATAGCAACCAATATTAAAGACATCTTACACCTAAATTATAGTAAAAGTATAACAATAATATAGACTAATTAGTAAATGGAACAAGATTTTATTTACAATGGATGAAAAACTTTCCATTATAAAGATGATCTTGCTACCAATGATCTTATACATAATTCAATCTATTTCTATTCTCCCACAGGTTCTTTTATTTAAAAAAAATTAACACACTGATTAAGAACTTTTTATGGCATCCGATAAAGCCTAGAATTGCATTGTCCTATCATATGTATAGCTGGGAAAATGGAGGTATATCTTTACCAAATCTAAAACTTTATTCAATTTCATCAGTTATTAAAACAATTGTTTATCTTATGGATGAAGAGTATTTTGCAAAATGGAAAGAAATTATGTTAAATGTATCCCAAAATACCAAAAACAAATATAACAAACATCTGCCATAGTTAATAAATAATTCATTTATATGGAATTTGAGAGAGTATTTTTCCAATCATTCCATTCAAATGCTTAAATCTACTTATGTAATTTTAATTCTAAGGGCCGTTAAAAACTATATATTTAGGTTTAGAATCTTTGAAAATTGGCTGTTCCTCATCTTCCCTATTGCCTATACACAAGACATAATTTTATCTGCAGATCATTATAAAATGTTATTTAAACAAAAACAATTAATATTTTGACATCAAATGTTAAATAAAAATGAGGCAAACTCTATTAATGCTCTTGTAGCTGAATATAAATTAACACTCTACTTTGGTCAGATTTGCAAGAGTTTCGAAAATATATTATAGATAAGCTAATTTTAAACCCCTCAAATGCTAAAAATTCAATACCCAAATGTATTCAATATTTGATTTTATACACTTATAATAATTTACCAGCTAAAATAGTATAGCATATATTTTTAAAGCAATTAAGCAAGATCTAGATGTATATTCAGATAACTATTGTAATTCATTTTCAGCAATCAATAGTTTTATTCCCTCAGAAAAAGATAAAGTTAATTATTTTCAGTCAGCCAGCAAAATCACTTCCTCCATTAAATGGATTTTTACATAAATCTTTCATCACACCTCAGAAAATGAGTAAGATAACTAAACAAGATATTGTTTGCTGGAGATGTAATGCAGTAACAAATGCTGATTGGAATTATATTTTAGGACTGTGTACTATTAAATAAATTTTGGGAAGAAGTTAACACTTTTTTACAGGCAATTTCTAAAGACAATTTTATGCTTACATAGTCACTTGTATTATTCAATACACCTGTCCCAGACTGTATAAATAAAAACAAATATTCTTTGCTCTGGTCTATACTATCTATTGCCAGGAAAATAATTACAAGAAATTGGAATTCCTCATCAGCTCCCTCATTTAATGAGTTTAAAGGTCTTCTCTTAGAAATATCTAAGTTAGAAATGTTAACTATCCAATCAAAATCTACAAGGAATGCAAAATTATATTACAAATGAGAAAATGTACACAAATTATTAGTTAAAAAACTGGATGAATGATTAATGCAGTAATCTTTTCTTTTTTTTACTCTTTTATTCTTTGTTTTCATTTTTTTCTGCCAAACTTAAATGAATTGATCTTGTTATTCGATATATAGTGAACATCATTGTACATAGTTTATTGTGGTATTATAGCAATTGTATTATTTTTTTCTTTTTAAATATTATAATTTAAAAAAATCCAACTTATTCAATTTTTTTTCACAATATCTGTTCATTATATTAATGTTTTCAATAAAGCTGTTAAAAAATAGAAACTCTTTGTCTCTTAGTAACAAAGGCATATATGGCAATAATCCTATATACAGTTGTATTCCATCTTATCTCTAGTATTTTTTGTCCTAATTCAACTATAGTAACATCTAGTATTTTAATATTTCTTAACATAATATACATATCCCTGAACATATGTGTTTGCCCATGTTCCAAATAATTGGTCCACCCCATAAATTTTCTGTTTGTGACATTTCTTCTTCCTTCCTCTTATATCCTCTACTATAATAATATGAGCATCTGATAAGGCATACCATTGCATGATACCTATTCTTCTTTTCATATTTTTCATACTATTAACATTCAAAGGTAGAATTTTCAGCTTTTAAATGAAGTAGTTTTCTTTCTTTTGTAATTACACTTTTACATTTTCTTTCTCTCACTCTTTTTCCTATGGAATTCTTGTTTCCTCTTAACTACCTGCCAATTTGTATAATCTTATTTACTTGTATCAATTATCTCTTCTTCTCTGTTTTTCTCCCTTTCTTTTGTATTTATTGCAATGTCTTTATTTTCCTATATGTCACTTTGTTTTTCTTATTTATTTTTAATGTCTATATCCTGGATTAAGTTTTATTTATCTTCTTTTTCTAGAAGTTACACATCTTCTTCACAGTCTAATCATGCATGTGCAATTTTACCACATTCCTTACATTTCAAATCACATTTCTTTGTCTCATGTCCTGTTTTACCTGATATGAAGCATTTTCTTTTATTACTTTCACTAATCAAATAATTGCTTTTATCACAAAAAAAGGAAAAACAAGTTTTAGGTTGTTCTCTATATTTCACAAAACCTCTATTCCCACGTACATTAATTACACTAGCAATGTGTATCACATTATAATTTACCATTTTTAATATAATCCCACATTCCCATCCCCCAGTTCACTAGCCTCCTTCATCATAAATTTTCATTGTGTCCAAAACATCTTCACCCAAAGTCAGTAACTATTTTTTTAAGTCTTTTGCTTCCATTTCAGTTCTAAATTGAATCAATATTCTCTTTTTTGATTCTCTATAAAAGATTGCAGCACATATTCTGACCATGGCTTGCTGTTCTTTTTTTGTTCATATTTCATGTAAAAAATTTCCATGGCTTGCCCAGTCTCAAAAATTATATCACAAAATGTCTCTTTATTAATAAGAATGAATTGCTCTTACCTCTGTGAGTGAAACAGCCAATGGCGCAATCACAGAGTCCCACACTTCAAACTTTTCAGTTCTTTTTCTTTTTTACTGCTTATTCTTATGATATAATTCTTCTTTTTCTCCTTCACCTCCTCAACCTTCTTTTTTCCTTCCTTTACTTTCTGTACATATGGTTTTCTTCCTGTTGTTTCTACCACCATCTCTTCTTCTTGAATTTGTTCCATTAATTCTCCCCAGGACACTGCTACCTCACTTTCCAGTTCACTTTTGTTGATAAGTTCTTTAAAGAACCAACAAACGAACTGTAAGAGCAGGCAGAAAACAGAATAATCCCAAATGAACAAATGCTCTGATTGATGAAGTACACAAATGGTCCACAAAATACAAAGCCAAACACATAAAAACAATTTATTTTAAAGGAAGGAAACTGTGTTATTTCAGGAATTATTTATATTGCCATTTGCTCAAAATATGGATTTTTTTATGTGAGCAAGACAGGAAGGTAGTTTAGTAAATGCATTTACGAGCACTTATGTGCTATTTTCAAAAAAAGTACAAATAATGAGCTTTTTAAACATATACTCATTTGCCCAGATTTTACTACGTTTAAGTTTGGTATTCTTGATATTATACCAAGAAATCTCATAGGAGGTTGGTGAGGGTTAGAAATTGAAAGGAAAGAATTATTATGACAAATTGATTGAGTGTTTATCTGTTTTGCCCATTTTGAAGTTTAAAGCACAGGTATTATAATAAATTTCCATTTTTTGAATTTGGACAAAGACTTGTTTCATCATAGGTGTTAAACATTTTATTTAAAATTTAAGTGTTCTCATTGAAATAGTATTTTTTAAATTCTTGATTATTTTTTACACTTTTTAACTTCCTTTTGTTATACATTCTTCAGTGCTAAAGATAGGTTTTAGAGTATGTTAAGTCTTATTTTGGTTGGCTTTATATTCCACCCTATGTTTGTAGGTATGATTAGCTTTTGCATTTATTCCCTGAAACAGTTTTTAAACAAACATTTAATCTGTTTTTATATGTGTGTTGAGCTTTTGACCTGTATAGTGTTTTAAATGTGATTCAAAAAGTTAATTAATTTAATTAATTAATTAATTAATTAATTAATTAATTAATTAATTAAAATGATCATTTGACAGATTTAAAGTATATAGAAAGGTTGACTGGAGGGATTTGTTTGTTCTGATGAAGTCCCTAGGTTGAAGGATGAAAGTATTTGATCTTTTTGACAATAAATTGTTTTTATGTGTTTGGTTTTATATTTTTTACACCATTTGTGTGCTACATCAATGAGAGCATTTGTTAGTTTGGGATTATTCTGCTTTGTGCATGCTCTTACAGTCTGTTTGTTGGTTCCTAGTCTTTACATGGACTGTTCACCTTTACTGTTTTTTATTTTATAAGTTCTTTAAGGTAATCATACTGCAACCCTCTGGACTGGAGAGTTGTAATAATACACTCCTATTGGATTTCCATATCACCCTTGAAAATTTCTTCTGAAATGGAACTTCTGAATCCATTCCTTCTTCTGGTACACTCTCAAAATAATTTTTTTGCTTCGTTCCTTCCTTCTCCTCTGGTATAAATCAGTCCTCCACCTCCATGTTGTTTATTCTTGATAATACCATCACCAGACTCAAATTCACATCCTCCTTAACAACTTTGTATTGGCTAATAGTCACCATGTTTCATCCTGTTTCTCTGGGCTGCATACTTGCCTGGAATGGAAACAGGAAGACAGATGTGCCACACTCTAATGCGTCTCCCTACACTGAGAAGTAAGGGAAGTTCCCTGATGATCGGGCTAAATTTCCCCTAGTAGTAGTATCAATACTAGCTTGAGTCTCCCTGAAAAGAGGCCATTAACCTACTAGGACTATTCCAGTCAACAAAGGCTAAATAAACTAAAAAAATAAATAATTACTCTGCCTTGTTTGATTTCATCACTTGCATACACTGTGAGTCTCCTTTGCTCAATGTCATTCATTTGCTTTCTATTAAGCAGACATTTACATACCATGAATAATGAGCTACTTTTCTTGTAGAGCAACCATCCTACATATGTCTCTGAATTGTCTCATCTAACCATGTTGGCACTCATTGCACTGTCCTGCATAATGCTGTGCACTAAAAGTTTCTGAATACTCCCAATAATTAACAGGTAAATAACAAGGTATAAATAAGTAAGTAATTTAATCGTTTATACTCCTTTATTGTGATTAAAAGACTACAAAGGGAAAACAGAGCTGAGTATTGGTTTCTACACTGATGGTAGATGGAGTACGATATGGCAATAGTTGAGAAATGGGAGTTACGTATCAAATTCAAATGAGAAGAAAGCTCTGTGGGTGGAAATGGCGTCAAGGTTACATTTAGTATAAGCTAGTGTAAATAAGGAAGGTTGTAATGAATTGTGCCATCTGCATATTGCTTTTAATAGGTATGAAAGGTGAAAGAATGGATATGGATATAAAAGTGTGACTATAATAAATAATGGACTTAAGAAAGAACCCTATAAAAAGTGCACACTCTTGTTTACTGCTGGTAAAGGGATACAGAGAGAAAGAAGACAGAACTCTCATCAGTGACCATGTCCAAGTATGTACAGTGAAAGGGAAGATACTGTGAAATAACTCTCAGAAAAATCAAAATCAGTATGAATAATTTTATTTAATTATGACAGTAATAAAGAATTATACACTTCCTTTGCTGCTAACAAATGGATACTGAGCTCTGCAAGAGTCTTCATCTTTAGCCAAGTTCTTTTTCTTGTATACTGAATATGAAAAAAAGTATGATGAGATGCAAAAAGGTACACTCATTTTAGTGCCCCTAAAAAGATTCAGAGAGCATGGATCGATAGTAATAGTTTTACTTGATTTATATTTGATTAATATTGTATTTTATTAAATCATTTGAGTAAAAGGTTTCCAAAGTCTCCTTTTAATAAGTACAATGCAATCTTTATCATCTAGCATATCTACTACCAGTTACTGCATACAGACATCATTTCACCTGTAATATCTGAAATAAAGCATGGCACCTCTGTAAGGTAGAACTTACACCTCATGCTTCACTGCATTGTCAGGAATGGAACATAGTTCTAAGGAGCTAATGTGTGGATTGAGCCCACAGCCTTACAATTTCCAGAAATCATAGCAGTATGTGCTACCTACTGAGTGCTAATGAATAATACAATAATTAACCAAAACAAGATTAGGACTTTCAATATGCAAATGCTGTAGATACAGACACTTAAGTTTTAATATTTTTGATCACATGTATTTAAAGCATACATTTTTTCTGGTGACCTAATGGATGTGCTCATATGCATTTTGCAGTTCTTAGCAAACATTTCTCTTTGCATTCTGACATGTGACACTCCCTACACCTTCTCAACCACATTCATAGAGCAATTATTCTCTGTCAGTGAAGCAATTTCTGTGAAAAATATGCACTCTTGACAATTAAGGAAAGAAAGGCACCCATAATGAATGCATGTATTCCCAGACTTTATTCTGTGGCATGAATAAATATATCTTGTTCACTATTTTGTTTTAAATCAACTGGTCTTTATTATCCTATCCACCAAAGCTGAAAACTGAAGTCTTCATTGTTTCAACAACTTTACTCCTTTACCAAAGCATTCTGAAAGAGTGAAAACACTTAGATAATTTAATTTCTACAAGAAAGGATAAAGTTGCATTGCTATTTGAAATTCTGTACATTAACTGACATTATGTGCATTGTTTCAATTAAAAAAAAAAACTTTCTACTCTGTGTTGGAATAAACTGGCTTTTCATTCCCTTTAGTCTTGCTAAAAAAATAATATGCTGTAATCAAGCATCAAGTTTTCCGAGTGTTAGATAATCTCACAGCTGCACTGCTTCGCATACTGTTGGCATAATACAAAACTGGCAACTAACTTTACATTCTGATTGGCTACTTGTTTTTCTATAATGATTAATAACATTAAAGAACCCTGGTAGAAGCTGACCGTGTTTTAATTAACAAATTTCTGGATTCATCCAACATAACTTTTTTAATGGAATGCTTTTCTAAGTGCATAACTATCAAGAATGGATGGAGGACATGTGAGCATGAGTTGGAGAACAAAGCACTAGCAGGTAATTAGCATGCTGTACAGCACAGAGAGCTTAACCGTGGAATGTGTCATGTATGAAAGAAAAATAAGCAAAATCACATTTCAGAGTAAAGGCATCTTTTCTCATCCTTGGTAAAATTAATGTAACTTATCAAATAACCAGCCACTAAAATGAATTCTAAGTATTAAGACACATCTGAACTTAATGATTGTTTCCTAGATTTATGTTGCATTTTTCCTGTATATACATTGTGGTTGTTGTCTGCATCCTGATAAAAATAACCTTCTGGCTAACTTCATAGTGTTATATTTTAAAAGACCTGAGGTTGCCTAATCTGTAGTAATAACAACTGTTAGCAAAACATGGAGCAATCATATCTGAATGTGCCCAAATTATTGTTGTGTTAAGCACTAGCAATCAAATACATTTTAATACATTTTATACTGGATATGACTAATTACAAGCCTAGAGAAACGTAGGATAAGCACTTTTGCATTTCTAACAGAGTGACTGAAATAGCTCTGCACTTATTTCTGGCACCTATTATCAAGTGAGTTAGAAATGCTTTGGTTTAAACTGCAGTGAGAGTAGAAGATACACTAAGAAATTTTTAAGCCTCTGTTTGTTTAAAGAACTTTGAATTGTGCTGTTTTGTTATTGGCCAATGGGCTTGTTTGATTTTGTTTTGTATTTATCAGCTATCATAAGTTCTTTAGATCTGCAAGGTACTACTCCACATACAACTGTTTTAACCATGCACTGTACTGACACATGCACTTAAAACTATGTTTTTATCTATATATCCTACTACAGAAATTCTGAGCATACTTAATAGTCAGTAGTTGCATGAAGTGTCTCATTCCTCTTGTGTGCAGACTTGTATTATTAATCTAAGACAGATAGCACTCCAGTTAAGCAACTCCTAATCCCTTAGGCACAACTCCCCATCCAGCTCATAATAATAAGTGACTGGAACCATGGATATGAATCCTGTACATAAAACTACAAAGTCCATCTCAAAGCCTTGTCTCTTTTCTTGTTATCCTACAGGATACTGAGAAGTGACCTCTGCTTCATGCATAAAGACTTAGCAAATCCTGTTCTGTCATATGTATTACACATTCAGAAGACCAATGGTATCAGAAACATCTACTCAAGGGATCTCAATGTCTTTAGCAAGACTAACAGAACATGCTGGAGGGATAGGTTTGTATGACAGAGAATACCTGTTATATGGAACCAGCTTCCCCTGCACACAAAAGAGAGTACTTATCTTACTCTGTTCAACTGTATCTTGAATTAATAGATGGGTAACCAAAAATTCACCCTGAATTAGCACCAGTTACCCACATGGAGAGGAGCTACATGTAAGCACCCAATGTATACTAGTGTGGCTCCATCTTTGGACAGTCATATTGCAAAATATAACAGATAAAAACAGCTATTGAACTGCAGGGCTACACTTCTTAAGATCCTTTCAGATCAATAGCCAAGTAAGTACTTTTGAACCTATAATTATTTTGTTCAAGTTACTGCTTATAAAAAATATGTTGTTTAAAACAAATTTTGCATTATTGTAGGACTGTTTAAGAAGTGATGGTATTATTATCACAAAAAATAGAAATCTGCACAAAAGAAAATATAGAGACAATTTGCAACACTTAATAACCAAAAATAAAACAAACTGAATTCTTCACCAAGAAACAAGAAAGGCGATTACTTAAATACCCTCCCCAAGCAATCACTTGATCACCCCTCACTGTTCTTAAAGGTGTATTACAAGTAATGAGACATACATTTCATAATGCTGGATATAAGTTATATCACTGTTATTAGACCATCCAAAACTATCCTCTAATTCATTTGAAATTCAAATTTAAGACAAAAAACAGATGTAAAAACACCATAAAAATACTATGAGATTAATTTTGCCAAATTCTGAAAAAGTTCCCACATTCTGCCTCACCTTCCATCTATAAAACATCTGACCTTGCTTTTAAAACACTGAAATATCCATATTATTATTATTATTCAAACCTGGAGGTTTACAAACATTTTTATACTGTTTTTACATGTGTTTATTATCTTACATTTGAATTTAAATGAATTAGAGGAAATTTTTGATGGTCTAATAACAGTGAAATAACTATATATATAACTTACATTCAGCATTATGAAATGTGTGTCTCATTACTTGTAACACACATTTAAGAGAAGTGAAGGGTGATCATGTGACTGCTTGGCGAGGGTAATTAAGTAGGTTCCCTGTTATATGATCAAAGACGCATTATTTCAAATGCGTCTTGATCAAACTTGAAAGCACAAAATGACAAAATACCAAAACGGCATGTAAGCAAATTCTTTCCCTGGGAAAGAAATTGCTTGGCCCCTTTCGTTATTTTGCCATTTTGGTCACTGTAGTGCAATCTCAGAATTGGTATATTTAAGCAGGGGGGTGTGGGGGGCAAAGCCTCCCACATTATGTAATGTTTTAAAGTTTTTTTTCTTTTTTGGAACAGCGATTTTTTTTCCCCCTGGGAATAAAATCGCTGTTCTAAGTGTTCGGGATTGTAAGCTTTTGCTTACATGGGGTTGATAAATCATATTTCGCTTTTTTAAGCATTCGCTGATTTAATATAGACCCCTTAAGTAGTGTTTTTCTCATTTTAAATTTGCTCTGATGAAGTCTTCTAAATAAATGAGACCAAAGTGCTAAATCTATCCAACTTTGAGCTGGGTATCATTTGTTTTCCTGTTTCTTGGTGAACAATTCAGATTTTTATTTTGGTTATTAAGTTTTGTGAGTTGTCTCCATGTTTTCTTTTCTGTAGTTTGTTTACACATGGCCATCATGTCAAAAGGAACTTCTTTCACAGCCGGGGAAAACAAAGTGAACCTGGCCCAAGTCTCTATGGTTTTGGGCAGCTTAACCCTCCTCACACAGCAGATTAGTCAAACTGGTACACTATTACAGCCTAGTCTACAACAACTCAATGAGAAAGAACCTTGTTTGTATGCTGTGGAGTAGCAAGTGGATCTCCTAAACAGAGTGGGAGAATTCCAAAACCTTCTTACAGGTTAGAAATCAATGGTATCAGCAATTGGGAGAAATGGCTTGAGCAACCTGTAGAGGCACATATTAGATAAAACACAGTGAATGGTGATACAGTAGCCCAACAGACTGATGTTTTGGACAAAAAGTTGTTACAATACAAATCATTACAGTTGGATAATTATTTTTTTCAGTGAAAGCATAGAGTGTAAACATATTCCTGAGGGCCTTTACAAGTGGCATTTTCCAAATGGAATGGAGGAAGGTTCCATTTTTCATGGTGAATTAGTTGTTAGGAAGCTTAATTTTGCTATTTTGTTTCAAAATTATGGTAAGTTGTTATACAATACAAAAAAATCACTTGTTAGAAAGATTATTTATAACCACAGCCAGATCCAGTAGTAGGCGACATAGACAGTCACCTAGGGTCTCGTGGCTGGGGGCCACTCTGGCCAGGATGCTTCAAAATACTAATAATAAAAAATGAAAATAAAATAAAATAAAAAAATGCTTCTTGATACCGTGGTGGCGGCGTCTTCAGGAGAACCATGTGTGCATTGCACACACATACACCAATGTGGATGTAAACACATTCTACACTCATGCACAGCATTTAAACTACGTGTTCCATTTATAGAAAAGGTAAGCGTCTGCATGTGTGTGTGTGTGTGTGTGTGTGTGTGTGTGTGTGCAATCTAATTTAAATTAGTGGCTCCATTTGTTTCTGGATATGAGAGAAAATGTGTGTATGGGTATGTATGTGCATGTGTGTACATAATTTAAACTAGCTGTTCTGTTCATATGATAGCTAAATTGTGTGTGTGTGTGTGTGTGTGTGTGTGTGTGTGTGTGTGTGTGTGTATTGCTGTATAAGAGAGAAGGTGTGTTTGTGTGTGTGTGCATTGCTACGTGAGAGAGCAGGTATGTGTTTGTGTGTGTTGCAATGTGACAGCAGAGAGAAGGTAGGAGTGTGTGTGAGTAGAGAGAAGGTAGGGGTGTGTGTGTGTGTGTGTGTGTGTGTGTGTGTGTGTGTGTGTGTGTGTGTGTGTGTGTGTGTGTGTGTGTGTGTGTGTGTGTGTGTGTGTGTGTGTGTGTGTGTGTGTGTGTGTGTGTGTGTGTGTGTGTGTGTGTGTGTGTGTGTGTGTCTGTGAGAACAGAGAGAAGGTAGGTGTGTGTGTGTGTGTGTGTGTGTGTGTGTGTGTGTGTGTGTGTGTGTGTGTGTGTGTGTGTTTAACATACCTCTGAAGTGTCCAGATTTAGCCTCATAGTTTTGGTCAGTTTCTCATAAGATTTGAGGTTTTCTTGGCAACTCACAGAGGATTGAAGTCACTAAAGAATAAACTATACATGAGTCGCAGACTTCATATCCTTCAGAAAATGCATGCTAACACAAATTCTGTTATTCTAGCAACTTTCTTATTTAAAAAAAAACAAAATTTAAAATGTATTCCTATTTTTGGGCCATTGTATCCCCATTATTTTAGGCTTTGTCCAAATGTCTTGCACTAAGAAGTTGAGAGGTATGCACGGCCATGTATATGGAGAGCTGGTATTGCAGTGCCCTTTCAACTGCTGTTTATTTGGTGCATTTTAAGGAGGACAGAGGTTCTGCACTCCTGAGTGTGTCCTCTTTGTATGAAGTGCCTAGTAACTATGAACTTATTGTCAGTTTGTCAGTCATTCCCAATTGCAATATTACCAACTTACCATTTTTTTAATGTAACATAGGCAAGCAATTCTTCAAGGGCAGCAGGCACTGAATCTATAGATGAAATACTGAAATGTAAAGTTATTTGTCAGTAGCAACCTCTCCATTAGTTACAGATCTCTTTAATGTAGAATTATTTGGTTGAGTTTTACTTCTGCAGAGATTTGTGTTTATTGACTGATATTGGTGGATTGTAATGACAGAAGTTTGAGTAGCCTTTTGTGGTTGAAATTTTTTGAAATGGGTAATTCATACCTCTCAACCGTCCAGATTTTTGTAGAACATCCAGATTTTTGCCTCATATGTTTGGCCTATTTGTCATAAAATTTGTGGTTTTCTGGTAAATCCTAAGCATTGAAATAGCAAAGTAACATCATACATTAGTGTTTCAGACATAATTTCCTTCAAAAAATGCATGCTAGCACAAATCCTGTTATTCTATCAATTTTCCATGTTAAAAAGCAATATTGAAAACCTATCCCTATTTTGGGCCATTGTGTCCCCATTATTTTATGCTTTGTCCAGATCTCTTGTGTAAGAGATTGAGAGGGATGGCGGTATGCTATGTAATGCTCTAATGGGGGGGGGGGGCAGATGATCAGGCTTGACCTCTAACTTGTTTACAGCAGACAAGAGCCTGAATCCTGTATACCAACTACCAGACTTCTGATGTAATTGTGAACTTCTGTGGAGACAAGAGCTTGAATCCTTTATACTACCTGCCAGGTTACTGATGGAATTGTGAGTCTGAGTTTGAGCACATTTTCAGAGAATTATGAGTTTCAGTACTTTTCAAGGGATTATGGGTTTCAGTGCATTTTCATGGATTGTGAGTTTCAAGGGAAGCAAGGTTTACTATTGCTCATGCTAAGTCTGTTTTCAATGTGCAGCTAACTTTTTTTTGTTAAGCAAATGGCAGTCACTATTTGTGTTATAAAAGCAGTGTTAGTAGGAGAACTACATTTGGTGCAGAAGGCTGTGGATTCTACTCATATGGAGACCTGATATCGCAGTGCCCTTTCAACTACTGATTATTTGGTGCATTTTAAGGGGGGTAGGGGTTTTGCACTCCTGAGTGTGCCCTCCTTTTTATGAGATGCCTAGTAACTATGAACATGTTGTTATTTTGTCAGTCATTCCCAATTGCAATATTACCAACTTGCCAATATTTTAATGTAACATAGGCAATTAATTTTTCAAGGGTAGCAGGCACTAAATCTGTAGATGAAACATTGAAATATAAACTTGCTTGCCAGTAGCAACATCTCAATTAAATACAGATCTCTTTAATGTGGAATTATTCAGATGACTTTTACTTCTGCAGAGATTGTGCTTATTGGCTGATATTGGTGGATTGTAATGACAGAAATTTGAGTGGCCTTTTGTGGTTGAAAAATTTTGAAATGGGTAATTTTGTCATTATTGGTTCTTACATTTTGTTTCATTGCTTATTGGAAGAATGTTCAAAACTACAAATTTAAAACACATTCTAACAAGCGGTGCTGTATTATAAAAGGAATACAATTTAATACAATTAGTAAGGTGAATCAAAGAACACAGACATGTATGCATGGTCCTAAACATGTATGCAATGAGCCTATTCTTTGAAAACAGCCCAGAGGTAAACTTAATTCTCATCTGGCCAGATGCATTTTCTTTGAATGTTGGTTTTAATGCCATTTCAATGAATGTAAGTTTCAAGGGAAGAGAAGTTTACTGTTCATGCTAAGTCTGTTTTCATTGTGAGACTATATTGTTTGTTTAGCAAATGGCTTTCAGTGTCTGTGATATTTTTCAATATCTGTAGTGATTGTAGAAGTAAATAAGAAAACACTATACACATTGACAAGTTTGAATAGTGTTTATGGTAACTGGGGAAAAATAGTCAAGTAATGGAACACTGGAATGGCTGGGGAAGGGGCTGCTACATAAGGGACTGCTTTGGCGGGACCCAATCTATTCCCCTGCCTAGGGCCCTGTTTGACCATGATCTGGCTCTGTTTGTAACCCGGCCTTGCATCCTGCATGTTCTATCTTTGGGAAACTATGTGAAAAGGAGATAAGGGAAGTATGTATATTCAACAATTTTAAAAATGTTTACAAAATAACAAAAGAAAAAGATTACTTCTTAAGGAAATTGCTAATGACAGAACTATCAGGATAATGTAACCTGACAAGTGGGTGGATTAGTGATAATGGATTCCATAGTTTATACTGGTAGAATGAATCATTTGTTACTGAACAGTGATTAATATGCACATGTAACTAAAAATGAAATTAATTTTGCTTATAGAGGTATAGATCTAATTTTATATGACGTATTTATTAATGGTGAGATTTACAATGAGCTATACAAATATCTCAAAGTTGATAAACTAAAAATTCCTATGATTTTTGGAATTCCCAAAATATATACATATGTGGTTGACCCCCCATTAAGACCAAATATATTGGCTACTGGTTCAAAAAACAAAACATGTAGCAAACTGTTTTGATGGAAAGCTTAAGTCGATGTGTCATCAGGTACCTTACTTGTTAAAAGATTCATGGATTTTTTTTTAGAAACTGTACATGATGTAGATTACAGTAGTGATTTGATTCTTGTGATTAAAAATCAAGTAATCTCCGTGGTATCCCCGAAGTCTCAAAACAACCCACTAAAGTGTAGTGGGTCCAAAAACAAAACAGTGTAAGAAACTTCTCTGTGGAAGATTTTCAGTCCGTATATTTCTAGTTAATCACTGTATATTAGATCAGACAATAGTAGTAGAAGTAGCGAACTTAAACTCGTCTTAAGTCAAAACAAAACAAAAAAATAATAGAAAATATATAATTGTACAGCATTACCAAGTATTCGAAAGTAATCCAAGCAAGGCAGGCAGTATGTTTCCAGTCAAAAATCCTTTATTAAGTACACAGACAAGCGATCCAAGTAAAACAAAAATAGCGTAATAATTTCCTCACAAGCTTTCTAAATATATATACTTTTTATCAGGCATGGGAGTGGTTTATTGTATTGTATACCATTTATATCAGTTTAAATCAGTTTAAATTTAAGTGTATATTTTGTTCCCATCATCATACATACATTTTTTCTTATTTTTATTTTTTTCTGGTTATTTTTTTCACTTTATTTAAAATGATGTGTAATAACAATATTAACTAATTATACAATTATATATTTTTTATAGATTGTTTTTTGGGTTCTTTTATACAGACCTGAAGAAGTCTAGAAGGACGAAAGCGATCTTTGTTAACAATAGGTTATGAAAATAGAAATTGATTTTTACATGCAAAATTTATATGTATATATTTATATATATTTTTTGATTGCCAAATGAGCTAAGGTTGATATATTTCCAGCCATGTAGTATATTGTCTTGGATAAAGATCACAGACTTAATAATCTACTTAATAATCTGGTTAAATAAGAGGCACCACATCATTATAAATTTTATTTAAAGTACATAAGGGTTATATATTATTATGACAGCTACTAAGTAGGGCAGGTCCAGCTCGAATGTCACACCGACAGGGGAAGGGATGTGAATTTAACATGTGTACCAATAACACTTTGTTTTGCACCACAATAAACCACTCCCATGCCTGATAAAAAGTGTATATATATTTAGAAAGCTTGTGAGGAAATTATTACTCTATTTTTGTTTTACTTGGATCGCTTGTCTGTGTACTTAATAAAGGATTTTTGACTGGAAACAGACTACCTGCCTTGCTTGGATTACTTTCGAATACTTAGTAATGCTGTACAATTATATATTTTCTATTATTATTTTTTGTTTTGTTTTGACTTAAGACGAGTTTAAGTTCGCTACTTCTACTACTATTGTCTGATCTGATTAATATACAGTGATTAACTAGATTCTTGTGATTACTGACATCAAAATTTTATTTTTTGTTATGCCGCAAGTTGATAATATTAGTTGGGTTTTGGATGCAATTATAGGTTTCAACAACTTTACTACAACTGACCTTAAACTTATTGAGATGTTTATTGTTATTTTTCTTAGAAATAATTTGATATATTTCAAAGAGGAATATTGCAAACAGGTCAGTGGGTTATCTATGGAGGCAGCTTGTACCCCCATTTTCTCTGACTTGGTTTTGGTTTGTTGGGAAAATAAATACATTCTTGATTGTGCTTTTTCAAACAAATGGCTTACCTCCTCCATTTCCTGAATGACATTTTTATTCTATGGAACGGTAATCTTTCTGAAGTGAATGATGCTAGTGATTATATCAACCAGACTATCACTTTTTTGAGATTTACTTTTTCCATTGAAGGAAATGGCATCAACTTTTTAGATATGTACCCATATAAGGATTTTATTAATAATTGTTTTCCATCAAGAATTTATCATAAACCTACTTTTAGCAATTCCTATCTGCATTTTGACAGCTGCCATCCCTTTTTCCAAAAGAAGAGCTTGGTGAAAGGCAGCTTGTCAGGGCATCCCGTGTGACCTCTGATGCTGATATTTTTAAGGGAAGAAATAAATAAGATTAAGGGTATGCTTCAGAAGAGGGGATACCCCAATTATTTATGGAAGGAGGCTGCAGTTGGAATTTTTCAAAAAATAAATGCTACTTACCAATCAATTTCAGAATATGGTAAAACTAACATCAAGATAGGCAATGAATCATTGGATATCAAGGAAGTTAGTAATTTTGATAGATCCTTTGTTACTAAGTACACACTAGACAAACAGTGGTTAAGGAAAGTCATTGAGAAGCATTGGAGTGTATTTAAAACCTTTAATATACCTAAAGATGTTTTAGGTGGGCAACAGAAAATTACTTACAAAATGGGGACTAATAGAAAACCTAGACTTGAAAGGGTTAGTTTAACTTGAGTGTGTGAATTAGATCATCTTGGAGGGTCTAGAAAATGTGATGTGTTCACAATATCCATTTATAAACACAGGAAGTATTGGCAATGTATAAGCCATAAGTAAAGTACCAAAACATTTAGTTCATTTTAATTGTGCCACAACCAGAATAGTATATTTGGCTTGCTAAAATGCTTCATATAGTTGTAATTTCACTGGTTATAGAAAGTTTGTTTTGTATTGTGTATTTTGTAAATGTTGATGACAACATTAAGGATTGGAAACCTGAATACTGTTTTATAGAAAATAAAACAGAGTGCAGTTGTAAATCAGTTTTAATTTGACAATTGCACCATGGTTAAATGTAATGACTAATTTCAAACCTTTACTGAAATTGAGATATCTCAAATTCTAGTTATTTAATTGTTCTGACTGTTTTTTAATAGAGAATGTTTTGTATATGGTTCATTTGGAAAATGTCATAGATTTAAATTCTGTTAATCTGTTTTCCAAATAGGTGCCATTGATAGTAAATGTCATCAGCCTTAAAATTTGAGACTTCGCTATTTGATTTGAACATGCTTTAAGGATGTTGGATTGTTTTATGTAAATATACATTTCCAGTTGTTTTTCTTTTAATAATCCAGTATCAAAGACACTTATTTAATCTTTTTTTAAAAAATCACCATCTAAAGCTGTATTTATATTTCATTAAATGTATACTGTATACAAACCTTAACAATTCCATAGTACTACTTAAATAATCCATAAACAATTCCAGATTGGCTGCTAACAGTCACCATAACATAAAGATGTCATCAAGAAAATGGGCATGTAATGCAATTTTTTCAAAAAGTCTGTTTTTATTTATATCCTAAGTGAAATTTTCTTATCATGTGAACATAAACATATTTGTATTACTGGTAACTGGGAGCAATATTGCTGACTGTGTGGCTAATTACTATGCCACAAAACAAAAATAACAGAAGATGAAATATGTTTTGATGATTTTAGTACATTCAAAAATGGGATTGTTACAGATGCTGTGCTTTGGTGTTTGGTCTCAGGAGTACCTTTTCTCAAAGCATGTATGACCTTGAAGGTAGCATGTATTATTTATTATTATTTTATTTTACATTTGTTGACCGGGCTAGTCTAACTGGATACATGTCCATTTTCAGTAGAGGCCCGGGGAGATAAGCTCCAAGATAGAACAATGAAATTAACAAGATAACAAATAAGGAAACGTTAAACAAAAAAAAATAATATTTACAATGCATATTACAGGTTATCACAGTAAATTCAACAGTGCAGAATACAGGCATAACATAGCATAAAGGGCATGTGAGTAGTATATGATGGTATTTTATACAGCAATGGTTTTGGTGTACAATTAAATGTGTTACTGCAATTGTCTAATTATGATTAATTTCATGTCTGCTAAATTTAATATGATTAAGTATAATAAATCCCTGGAGACCTTTATACTGAAATATTATGTTGCTGATACTATTTCCTTTTAAAATAAGAAATATTACTTTCTGACTCAACCTTATCTATTACACATATTAAGTGGAGGGGGATTTCCAAAAGCTTTTGCACTTGGGCTAGCACGGTAGCACTTATAAAAATCTAGATTTATTAAAAAAGGCTACAGGACTGCACAAGCTATATAGGTTAATGAGGAATAATGGAGCCCTATGCCTAGTTTAAAAAAGGAATGGACCTTGCTATGCAGTAAGAATCAAAGATTTTTCATTGGCTTTGAACAGCAATACAAAATTTCAAGTAGCAGACCTGCCTATTAAAGTCAGTCGGCATTTGAAGTGTAGCTATAGCACCATCTGCAAGTTAGAATTGGTACTACATACATTTTATGGGTGATAGCCCCATTGCTTGCTGTAACAGTTCTATACTACAGGTCAGGTATGTGATGACAAATATCTGGAGCTTTCAGTGAGTACAAGACAGGCTTGGCAGTGACTGGATTACATAAGGAAGAACTCATGAGGCTCATTTACACCAAATGTTTGGGAATCGAATTATCTGCTCTTGGTGTAGCAGGTATCCCTAAAACTTGAACACATACACACACCCACACACCGACACACACACACACACACACACACACACACACACACACACACACGTATATATATATATATATATATATATATATATATATATATATATATATCAATATGTGCCAGCTACCTAAAGACTTATTCAGTTGAACTTTAGTAATTTGCAAAATCCAGTAAATTCAATGGGAAATGTGAGTCTGACATAAAAAGGCAAGGAAAATTGATAAATGGAATACATGTAGTTCTGGTTTGTGTGATACATGAACTAATCTGTGGTCATACACCAAACTCCCAGATCCCCCAGTATTGTAAAAATGAATGAATGTTGAAATCTAGAGATTGTATTGTCTGCATGTAATGCTTCATATGAACAACCACAAAGTGTCATTGTTAAAATGAGGAGAATGTGATATGACAATATTGTAGAAAATATGCAAGCCATATGACAGGCATCTGAGCGAGGCAGCATGAGAATTGTCTGAACACACATCAATATAATGAAGACAACATTAAGACATATGTTATATGTTCAATCACCACACCCTGTGATGTAAGAGAATGTAATATATGTTGTACTAACAGTAATGTATGTGTACAACTGTATGCATTATCTACCTAAAAATAGTACCAATCAGTAGCCTGCAAAATGCAAACATCATCATGATGCTTGCTGAGTATGAACTGTTGCAAAGAAATGTCTATCTGTGTAAGTGTCAGTAAACCTAGTCTATAACTGCGTTTTAACAAGAACACCCAAGGTGTTGTAGGCAGATGCAATATCAGTGTTGACCTAAACAGAATCCCACATAGTCTGCTAACAGCAGTGCAAACACTAACACAGCTGACACCCATTCAGTTTGTGAATAGACATGCTATACACAGATCAGTCACGAGAAAACACAGCCACACATACAAGCATACCAAACAATACATTCTAAGCAGCAATCAAATCACTAAGACATGTAACATACACCAATTATATGTGACAGATACAGCAATCCAACTGTTATTTAGGTTGTGGAGTACAACTCAAATGCTGTGGGTGGAAACAATGGAGTAATTTTACATAATAGTTCAACATTTTTGGATTTCAATCAGAGTTGTAAGCACAGCTATAGCATGATAATTTCACTTACCTTACTGATGCATGATGGGTATTTCTGCATTCTAAGCAATATACATGTTTATTTGAAAAATACAGGCCTGAAAAAAGATCAGATACATTTCTTTTCATAAAACAGAAATAATAATCAACATACCTTTCTCCCTCCACTGGTCTTGAAGCCTGTGTATCCTCTTGATTCACAGAGCGCAGTTCCTGGTCCAATCTTCATTGTCTGAAAACAGAAAAGAGAAACTATGAATGAAGTATTCCTCAAATAACAGTGGTCTACATTGCTTAAAACAGTTTCTATACAATTTATTCCTGAAGAACATTAGAAAATCACACATTATATGGGACACAGATATATCTCTAATTTCTGTAGGAATACTCAGGTATATGCAGGATTGCCACACTTACTGTAGGGATCCATGGGCTGCACCCACACCTCAGAGATCCTTTGATGGATCTCCTGCATGTCCCCCGATGAAGGTCATCAAAGCAGTGGCAAATATGCACTCTAGTGAGGTAGTTTCCTGTATATCTTCAGTGCTCCCTTGCAATCCCGTTCCATATGTCTATTATCATGAAGTTCCCTGGCCTGGCTCTCATCTAATGCTCCATTCCAGTGTACACATCAGCATCTGGATGGTCTCATCCTTAGTCCAGCTGGGTGCACAGACATGTCTCAGCCTCCTTGAAGGAGCTATCATGACCCTCCAATGGAAAAACCTGAAAAATACAAAAACAGAGAAATGCACATTAAGGTCCCACTCAGTTCACGGTTAGCAATGCTCTGATCTGTAAATGTACCAAAATCATTATTTTAAAGTGGTGTTGATGTCATGTTATCAGATCATTGGAAGATACCGGGCACATGCCACACATGTTACTGTTTATCAATACTTAATGGGTACTTCTGGAATGCACCTGGGTGTTACGCTGGATGTAGCCAGTTTATGTGGAGGGGAGCAAATGGGATTACAAAACCGAGAATTTTAATGAACCTCATTATTTATGGCACAAATAGTACTTAGAGTTGGGTGCACATTAGCTGCTTTTTATTTATGTAATTTGGAGTGAGAGGTACATTGGCAATTGGTAGCATTTCTGTTTTGAGAATTATTACATCTGTTAATGCAGTCATTCACAAAGATACCTGTTTAAATAAATTTTTGCTCAAAATGTGTGCTTTAACAGAACTTGTAAGTTACTGGACTGATGTTTGATTGATCTTTATGCATACAAGTGTTACTGTTTTAATTAATTGATTTCATTTCCATATGCAGTTGTATAGACAAAATTGCATCACAAATGTGAACAGTATATAAAGGCAGATTTATGGATCATCTGCACTTCTTACTGGTAATTCCTCACACTCAATGGTATAACTAAGGAAACCCATGGATTCCAATAATATCTGTATGTACTATGTTATCTTGATATTATGGATGTTTCTTAATGCATATTTCTTAACAAAATGGTTAAAAATATGTGCTGTTACTGTTACGGATATTTCTTCAATTATGCTTTTTAACAAAGGTCTTATCAGTACTGGCTCAATATATAATGTGCCTGTACTGTCTGTGGCTTGCCTATGAATCCTGAGGTTTGTTGACACTTTCTGTATGCTATTCAATTTTTAGTTTGTGTAGTACTTTAATCTGAAATGCATGCAGACTCCTGTAGCATGATGTTGTTGTTTTTGGACCTCTGTTCAATATATATGCTGTGTGAGGGGTTTTAATCCCACACATAAACTTTAAAGATAGAACAAGTTATATTAATTTTACAAATGTTATGTATGAAGACATTGTTGTTGATTTTTGTATGCCACATTAGTATTTGTAACAGACAGTGTTGTACAGACCTTTGCATTGCACAGGAATGCATACTGTTTATGTTGATATACACTGTCCACAGAATCAGCTGCATAAATGGGCTCACTCAGGAACGTGATCATGTGATCATGTGCATATCACTATTATTCAGATGGCCAACCGTCCTGGGGGGGCAACTTCTTCCCACAGGAGAATGAAATCATACTTGATGATCTCCAACAAAATGGACAGAGACCCCCCCCTAGTTGTTCTGGTGATATAGTTTGAAGACATACCTGTAAATGATACTGTGCAGACATGATCCTTCATGCAACCAACAGATTAAGGCAATACAAGAGATCAAGGGATGCCACCAGTGGTGGACCACCATTGACACCCAGTGACATCACAATATTTCTGGCCTCATTGCATACAGTGAGATGGCAATGACACATACCCAGCAGTGGGATTGAAGCTGGAGTTTCATTCAGAACACTCATGCTTTTTTCCATGACATGGCTGGTTCTAGAGACTATCACTGCATATTGCTGTAGCATGCATGTTCATATGTTGTCATTTTTGATTTGCAGCAGCAGATTTGAGCCATGCACACACATCCACACAGGGTGTGGGTGATGAATGTAAGTCTAATGACATGTATTTATACTATTGGTACAGACAGAAGAATGCAAGCAACATGCGTAATGCTGTCTGCATTAATATTCACAGGTCCATCTTCTTTAGGAAAACACCAGGGGATGGCAGGTGATTATGTCCATACTGTGTTACTGTGACCACTACCAGTTATTCCCTCAGCCTCATTTCATGGCACTGCTCTTTATTATCATGTTGTTATATCCCTAACATTGAAAACTGGGGGTAAATCCAGTGTAGACCCAAGCCGTGCAGGTTCAAGTTCAGACAGACTCAGGTATGTTACTGCAAAAGTTTCATAGCTTGGATCAATGTGTAGCACACATGAAACATGACATCAATGTCAATATTTTTCAGCACAGCCCCATCTGGCTTACAGGCACAAAGTCCATCATGTGAGTATCTGCAGCCCCTGTTACTGTGTTGTATATATGATGCTGAGCGTAATGTTTCTGCATCATACATGACTGTGTTGTCTTTCTTTTTACTTTCCCACTGCCGGATCCACAGTACAACCCACAAACTCTCACAGGGGAGTATGTCAGTGGTATGCTATTAATATGTTTCATACCTGACATTGGTCCTTCTTCCCATTCCTAGGCCAGACTGCATCACCTTCATCACCTGCACATACAAATGGAATGTGTATGTTAAACCTGTGTCAGATGTTCTGCATGTTTTAACTTTATTTACATGTTTAATGGTGGCAATTATATGATCACTAATGCTGCCCCCCCCTTACAATAGCTGAAGTTCACCCCTCTTCAACAGCACTATCTTCCCATGAGGATTTATCAGGTGTGTGTTTTTTTCTATTCTTCACATATGTCATGTATGTTGGCTTTCTAAACTTAATTCTGTATCCCATTTATGTAGATTCCATGAAATATACATACAGTAGACCTCATGTATAGTCACTACTTGTAACACTGCAGTGAGATATATATGTCATATGTCTTTGATACTATCCATCATGTGATGTAAGCACATTGCCCTGATCTGTATCTTTTAGCACATCGACTAGCTGCATTGTTCATCAGCCCATCCAGTGATCATGATGTGGTATCTGATGCGTCTCAATGTGGTATTATGGCCCCTGGCACACAGGACATTGATGGTTTGAGAGAATCCATCCAACACATTGACAATGATGATGCTGCAGGTGTAGCCTCAGATGTGGAGGGGAACCTATGTGGCCAATCAGAGGATGATGGGACATTGGATGATGAACAGGATGAGGCCATTGAATGAAAGACCCCAATTGAGACTGCTGCTGATGGCGATTCCCCACAACAACCTTAAACAGAGTGTCTTGGTAGACATAGGTAGGCAGATGGTTCCATGGCCAAGTGTCAGAGGGTGCATAACTCTCAACTGTCCAGATTTTCACAGAATATCAGATTTTTTCCTCATATATATTTTTTGGTCTGTTCCTCATAAAATGTATGGTTTTCTGGCAAAACGCTGAGGATTGAAGTCATTAAATAATGACAGATATTTGAGTTTTAGGGAGTTTGAGTTTCAGAGTTTGTATCCTTCAGAAAATGTATATAAACACAGATCATGTTATTCTAGCTATGTTCTAAGTTTGTAAGAGCAATATTTAAAAGCTGCCCCTATTTTTGGGCCTTTGTACCTCTGTTATTTTAGACTTTGTCCACATTTCTTGCACTAAGAGGTTGAGAGGTATGAGAGGGTGCCCTCTTCCTGCTGCAGGCAAATGAATATTCCTAACTATGGCATCAGTCAGACATCTATGCACTTGTATGTACCACAGATCATGTGGCACACCAGCTATGTGTGATCCATAAAGGACAGGAGTGCAGGCATGGTGAGCTAATGGCATCATTGGCTGCTCAAAGTGAAAGTATGCCAGCTGTGGCTATGTCAGTAGAAACTCTGGCCTCTGTGGTACTACAGCAGTGGTGTAGTTCTAGCAAGGTTATGAGTATCCTGACTGTGCTTAGCAGATTTCAACATGGCAGAATCAGGTCACCTCTCCACAGAACCACATTGGACATTGAGGATTAGTGATCCCACAAGTCACAACAAGGCCTTCAACTTGCAGTCATGGTCCTTCATCATAAGATGGTGTTGTCACTCCAACAATCTGCCATGTGGAGCAATCAGTGCAATGTGTTTCTGTACATGGTTGAAGAGGAGTAAACCATGGTGTGAGACATCAGTGAGGTTGCCTTAGACTGCATTAGAGTGTGTCCAACAGTGTCATAAACATAGCTGGCTACCAGTATTAAGTTACAACTTTACTGTAATATATTTTTCTGTGGTTATTAAACGTTTTCCATTGTCCTGTGTTGTTTCTCTTTTTTCATGTTATTATAATGTATAGATATGTATGTGTTGCACTGATGTGTGTCCTTTATTGTTTCCCATACACTGATAACAGCAATCTGAGTGTGTATGTATATCTGTTTCAGTTGTGCCCTGAGATGATGATCCCTATTGTGACATATTTGCATATGTGCATATTGTAATATATTATGATTATTGTGTTATGTTTGATGCTCAATGTGTACATCTAGTGTGTAATTCCCTTGCCCTTAGATGTAATCTGTGCTGCTGTGGTGTTCAACACCTGAACATCAATGTTTAATCTGTGTACATATATATGTGTGGCTTGTCATGACTCAATGTTGTGGATCAGATGCTGCTGTGTTGCCTGGACCTACACTTCTGGTCACACCCTACATTGCCTATGCTATCTATGTCCTTCTGTTCCTCCTGTGGGATGACCTCTTCATACAGCTGGGGTTCTTGGGGGTAGTTCATCCACACGTGCAGCTGGAAGACCACCATTTTATCTAGTTAGCATGTTGTGCAGCATGGCACACACTGTTATCATCTGTACTGCCCTCTCAGGTGTGTATTGCAGTGCAGCCCCAGATGTGTCCAGACATCTGAACCTAGATTTCAGTACCCCATACACATGATACATGGTGTTTCTGTTTGTTGCATGTGCTCTATTGTAGGCTTCATGTGCAGGGTTGGATTTTTCACAGTACAGTGTCATTAACCATGGCTCGAGTGGATAACCACAGTCACCTATTCTGGGCAAAGAAAAGACGTGGTCAAAATGGATATTGTTGTGAGGGGTATCTATAGCTTACATCCTAGCTGTACTCCTGTACTTACCTAGTAGTAGTCCCAGTGGCATTTCATCTTGCTGTAATGCAGCCCTCAGTCCAATGTCCCTCCATATGGCAGCATCATGGACACTTCCAGGGTGTGTTGGCATGAAGTTTATTATGCTGACATCTGCTGCACACACAGTTTGGCAGTAGATGGATGGCCAGCCCTTTCTGTTTATGTATCAGTCTGCTTAAGGATGTACTGGTGTCTTGATAGGTATGTGTGTTCAATCTATTGCATGGATATATAGTACATAGGAAAAGTTTGAG
>NC_056746.1:324152997-324172997 GCF_019279795.1 Protopterus annectens
CAGTGTATGGCATTTGGCTGGAGCCCCTCTGATTCTAGCTTTGATGTCCTCATTCAGACTTCCCTTCTCCTCCACCACCCCACACAGATACTTGAAGCTGTTAACCTGTTCCACTGTTTTCCCTTCTATCTCAATTCTCAGATTCTTCTGATTTCCCCCATTTCTGCCATTACAGATGTCATATTTGTACTTAGTTTCATCACATGTGCCTTCAGTTTTGCATTCCATTCACCTATCCTTTGCTGACATTCTTCCTTAGAGTCTGACAATAATGCTACATCATCTGCATATAGCAAGTTTGTTGTTCTATCCCCTCTGACCTGTTTGCTAATGTAGTTCATCACCAGTATGAATACCAGAGAACTCAAAGCTAAACCCTGATGCACACCCACTCTCATTGAGAAACCCTCTGTGAGTCTACTGTTCGTACTTGTGTCATTGGGTTTATGTACATAGCCCATACTAGTTCTGCCAATGTTTCTGGGACTTAAACCTATTGCAGGACTACCCACATCCACTTACTTGAACCTTGTTGTATGTTTTCTCCAAGTCTAGGAATGTCCAGTTGGACTCTTTCCTCATCTCTAGCTTCTTCTCAACTGTCTGTCTCACTGCAAAGATCAGGTCAGCTAGGCTACAATCCTAATCTGAATCACAACTGCTCATCTCAAATTTTACTTTCTACTACTCTGCATATTTGTTTATCAATCCCCCTCTCCAGAGCTTTGATGCAGTGTGACAAGAGTTGCTCATAGTTGTAAATGTCCTCCTTAGTTTTTAACACTGGCACTACTATGCTTATTCACCAGACATATTTGATATGCCTTTCTCTTCATACTGCTATGACTGCCCTCAGGAGCCTTATCTCCCTTAGCCCATGCAACATCTTTACTACATCTGCTCTGACCTCATCTGAGCCTGCTGCTTTCCCTGACTTCATTTTCCTTAGTGTTGTTCTTGCTTCTTCTATGGTGGGCTCCTCCTCTTCTCTCATTGTAGGCTGTGTTTGGGACAGTACAACTTCTGTGGGGTTTCCTTCATTCAGAAGCTGCTCAACGTACTCTTTTCATCTGCCTTTGATGTTCTGTGGACTGGTGAGCAGGTTGTTGCTGGCATCCCTTATAAAGGGTGTCTGACCATCTTCTTCAGCTTTATGTCTTTGCCTTGCAACCTGATAGAGTTTCTTTGTACTATCTCCTGAGTAATTTTCAAGAACTTGGTAGAGTGCCTCTCATGTCTTGTCATTTGGTATTGCAATTCCTCTCTTAGCCTATTTGTTGGCCAACCAGTAATTCATCCTAGCTTGATCCGTCTTTTCTGTCTCCCACTTTTTCCTACACACCTGCTTTATTTTGATGACTTCCTGGACTACTGCATTCCAGCACCAACTTTCCTTATGTATCTTATCTCCATACTTGGCTATGCCACGGATCTGTTGCATAGTCCTCAAATATACTGTTTTGTGGTGCTGCCATTCTTCTTCAGCTGCACCTACTTCTTCTTCATCCTGAGATGCAAGAGCTCTGAGTAATTCCTTGAACTCTTGTTCTTTCTCTCCAGTCAACTTCCAGGCCTTCAGCCTAGTCTCTATTGACTTAGAACTTTCTCTAACCATTGCTTGTAGCTTATTATGCTAACCAATGGTTTATGCTGTGGGCTGATTCTTTCTCTGTAGATGACTTTGCAATCGCTGATACTTCCCCAGTGCCCTTTCCTAGCTAGGAAGAAGTCTACCTGAGTTGCATGTTGGCCACTCCTGGATATGATCTTGTGACTGTCTCTCTTGCTGAACCATGCATTAACCACCATCAAGCCATTTGACATAAAATGGTGTCTCCTTCTTTATTACTGCCCTATCCATGTGGACCTAGGCAGTGTATATATCCTGTTCTGTCTGTTGTGATGTGTGTATTCTGGTCACTCGTTATCAATGCCAGCTCCTCTTGACCTAATTTATCTAGTAGGCCCTGCAACTGCTGTCTGAATGCACTATTTTCCTCATTATCTCCACCATTGTGGGGCCTAGGCTGACATTAGGAACAGTGCCCTGTCCTTACATTGGAGTCTCATTTGCATGAGTCTGTCACTAATTTTGATGACAGACTTCTCTAACATCTAAAGCCTCTCCCTCACCACAGTCCTCTCACCATTTCTAGTTAATAGGTTCATAGGTAAGTAATAAGCTAGTAGCCCATGTGGGCCATTTTAAGCCCAGGAAATTTGCTTTCCAAAGGTAAAAATCAAACTGTGCAGCTTGTGTATGTGAGGTAAACACCTTAACCATTATACCAAGCCCAAACCTATCCTCCTCCTCCTCCTGAGTAGTAGATTCTGAATCCCAAGCCAAGTGGCTTTGCTGCACTGCCCTTACATCTTTCCTCCTGAATATATAGGATGTCCAGCTTTCTCCTTACCACCCTTACCATCATGTCATCCATTTCCAAGCTGCATCTTGTCAGTGAATCTACACTGAGTGTAGCAATTCTTAGTTCATGTTTGGCAGTTTGATTGGGTTTACGTCCAACGTTTGCTTACAGAGTTATCCCAGGTAACCCAAGCTTGCTATTGAACACTGGACACTGGACTGTTGAAATGTAAGATGACCTGATCAATTCTACCTTCCTGAAGGTGAAACATTGAGGGAATAACTATATTTTGTTTCAAAAAATGTTTCAGTACAGTATGGGTTTCTTAAACAGAGGGTGTGTAACTGAACAACTTATGTTTTTCTATCCAGCAATTTTCAACTTTTTTGGGAAGAAAGATGTGCATTTGATGCCATCAGCACAAAAAGGACAATGCAAGTTATTTTCTGGCTCACTGAAGCCTCTAAGTTAAACCTCTTATGGCATTAGATATGCCATGTCTGAGTTCTGCATGTAGCAAATATTGGACAGACGTTCAATTAATTAGTATCCACAAACCTCAGAAAAATATCTGACTCTAAACACAATTATGTCTGTTGCTGCTTTTATATTAATATGGAAAGCTTATACTACAGTTACTTTTTGTGTTTATGCTGCTCTTTTTCACCAGTGTGCCACACCAAAGACAATGAAACATCAAGGACTGGAAGCAGGGTATTGATGAGGAAAGTAGCAAGAAGCAAAAGTGTGATGACTAACTGAAACTGTGTGTTCATTTTATAATGTCTCCCAGCAGTGCAGTGTACATAGTACATACAATCAAGGAAACAACTAATGCTAAAAGCTAATGACACTCGAGGGTCCACTGCAAGCAGACAGGCACGCATTCAAGCCATATCACTGAACATCAGTAAGACAAGCATTTTCTGAAGCCAGGACATTAGTATATATTTCATGAAACAGCATTCTCAAGAGTAAACTTATGATTGTCTTCTGACCTTGCATTGATATACATGTACGTGGGAGTTAGTAAGAACATAACTGTAAAAAATCAAATCAGTAAGTAAAATGCTCAGTTATACAAACTTAAACAGACTTTAGACACAATTTCCGCACTTTTTATACTGACATTGTATTTCTTATATATCTCCCTAGAATATCTTCTTCTTGTATTGGTCATAACACAAAATGAGTAAGCAAACATCATCTTCATTTATTAAGTGATGATTGTTAAACACTTCCACTGCGATCTTGATTATCATGTATTGAGTTAAGAAACACAAACCAGACCATCAAGGCCCATCCTAATTTAATGAGTCATTCATTCACCCAGTAATTAGCTGCAGCCAAATTATAAGCAGGAGAGAGAGATGATCCACAGAGAGACACCATCTATGGACAGTTCAGATTTTTTCACTATGACCTGACAACAATCCTGACACTCAGCTTAGAATAACTTCAGTGTCCATTTATGTCCACAGGTGATTTTCGAGTGTGCTGCCCTTTCTTGTGCCTGGTCTGAAACCCTTGGCCTGCACCGTGGACTGTTACCCTAATCTGTTTCACTCCTGCTTGGAGAGGCAGACTGGGAAGGTGACGTATGTTTGATTCTCCCCAGCAGATTCTTCAGTCACTAGCTTCACTAATCAGACTTGGTAGTCAGTCGTGGGTCACAATCATAACTCTGTCACTCTGTTCATGTAACTGGCTTGTGTGGCTACATTGTTAAAAAAACAAACATTTATTTAAAAATAGCAGTGTAATTTGTGGTGCAGCTATAATTTACAGCACAACATCAAAGCCAGTACATGACTCTTTTCACTGTTACACTAATAAATACCTGTGCAGGCATACCACATTACCACCTTTGGAAAGACACAGTGCTGCAAGCTTAACACATAAGCACTATTGTCACATTAACCATACAATATGTACACAGTGTGATGCAGACATGGAGAGGGGCAAGCCAGAGGAACAAGGCCAGGGGTGCAAAATGCACACTTGTTACCCTTCCATAAAGTGATTTCACAACTGAGAATATTAAGTAATGGGCAGTGAGAGGCAAAACATTTACTACCCCACAGAGTAAATACAAGATTTTGTATTCATGTGCAAAACCCATTTCTGATTTTATTTCTGAATCAGCATTCTTAACTTGTTGTTTGCATCACTTCCTAGAACCACATAGGTGCACAGAAGTGAGACATATCAAGCAGTACATTACTAATTCCCTAATAACACTATCTCACTGTTGCATGTAACTGTCTCACTTGTATGTAGCAGCAGAAAAAAATGTGTTATGAAAGGAGTGCTGATTATGACAGATTCAAAGGTACTGACGTCAGTCTCAAAAAGAGAAAAGTGTGCTCATTATGTGGTCAAATTAGTAAGCACGTGTCAGAAATAAGTAGCAAGCCAATTGTATATGTATAAAAAAAAACCCTCCTATCAAAGAAGCTGCAGAATTAACTGAGCTGCACTGATCATTTGGAATGGCTAGTTATAATGATTACAGCACTTTCTTAGTTATAAAGTAATCCATCAGTTGGATATCTCCTGATACCTAGCTAGGAGGCCAGTGTGCCCCAACTCAAATGTATCCCAGCTGTACGTCTTATTCACCGCCACTTAATGTTACTGCTTGTCCCATTCTAACTGGATATATCAACAAGCACATTTCCAACTTTTTGAGGCCTTTTCACTCCTGATGCTTACCTACCATCATCCCCTTCTACTCAGCAACCTGGCCTTTTTCCCCCTTCATCAGACCTGAGAGTCAGCTGTAAGGATCTACTATTTAGGCAGCTGCAAGGGTTTTTCATATTTTACCCCTTACCACACAGTGCATACCTAGTAACTTACTCCAAGATTCAGCATGCAGTGCTGGCATGGGTATGTCACTCACTTCTACTATTGACATGCCCCTCAAGACCACTCTGTGTCTCTAGGAGTCACTGCTTCCATGTGGTCTCTAGTCTCGATTGTTGACTTCTTCATGGGACTGCACACCCTGGGCATGTGATCACACCCTCTCCCTGAAGAGATGTAAGATGGCAATGGTACAGAACTCCTCTTTTCCCCTATCATCTCTAGCAGGAGCAACCTGAGCTGCTAACTAAATTTGGGCTACCTGTGCAACGGCTATATTTCTAACTTAAATTCCTATTGCTCTATTGTTCAACCTTAAACAGTAAAGCATATGATACTAAATTTAATGCAGAAAGTTTTAGTACAGGACTGAGCTATTATGCATACAGTATTGATCATTCCATGTCATACCATTAAAATTAGAAGTTATTATTTATCAGTGGCAGGATACATAGTGGTGGTATTATAAGCAATATCCTGCAGCAATCCAAGGTAAAGGAAAACTCTCAAAGCAGGTGATTTATGATATCCCTTGCAAAACCTAGTCTTGCCTTCATACTGTTAATCTAGTTCATAGTGTTTGACAAATGTGGAGATCCTTTGCCAGGTACCAACTTCATATATGTTGAGTGCAGAAGAATGTAACTAGCAGTCTCATGGAGAGTACCCTCATAACGTGTTGTAGAGTTTTTGATATTTATAAAAAATAACGAGGTTCATTTACCAAACGGATTTCCTTGATTACCATATTCCTTAATGAGGCAATAAAGTGTTCCATTTCCTTGACTGAGGCAATATAACATTATATAATATTTGAGGTACCTATGCATTCAGAGTATGTAAGGCCTTCTCCTTCATTATCTCATTCTTTGAATGCAGTCAACAGATGGATTTAAACTGCTGTTAGAGACAATCAGTTGTCTATCGCAGCCAGGATCTGCCAGACTGCACACATACTCAGGTCTTTAGACCTCATAGTCCATGTGTGTATAAATGACTTATGCATCACCTATATAAAAATAGTTATTATGGAATTCTTGGACTATGTGTCCCAGGCTGGTATGGCCTAGAATTGAGAAGCATTCTGCCCTCGCCAAGGATGATGCCACAATATGAACAGAAGATAATAGATTTTATAATTGGTTTAGTTTCTGGGGTCATTCCAAGGAGGTACAATAGTTGTCAGCTTGAGAAGATATGGTCATTACACCATGTTGCTTTGCCAAAAATGGTCTGCATCTGTCCCCTCTAGGCTGCAGAACATTGGCCAAAACATTGTGTTCCCCCATTGTGCCTTTTTTAGGCAATGCCAAACTAACAAACATTCTGACATAGCAAAACCACCCCAACAGAATATGAAGGTGCTACTGCTCATTGCTAGGAGCCTAAACAAGAAACTACATTCACTCCAAGCTTTCCTTAGTCTGAAGAATGTGGACTTCTGTGCAGTTGCTGAAACATGGTTTAACACCATGGAGATCACCGCAGCAGTGCAGGGCTACAATGCCTTCCACACATTTAGGCCAGCTACTGCACAGGCAGGGACTAAAGGTGGAGGTGTCTCAATCTACATCAACTATAAACTCACTTCAAGGATAGTCCAACAGAACAATAAGTTTGAGCTTCTCCATGTTCAAATATCCATAGGCAATGTAATGTATGCAAGCTATTGATCGCCCTCAATGACCCACGAAAACCATAGCTTGCACTTACCCTTAATGGAGACACCCACCATTCAACCTAATACCATATTCATGAGAAACTTTAACTACCCCACTATGGAGTTCTTACATGACCCCAAACCTGCAGCCAGAGCTTTCTAGACTTTGTAATCAGAAAGATTACACAGAAATTCTCACAAAAAACCCCTTCCCAAACACAGACAAGACACCAAAAGAAATAGCCAATACTTTCAATATTCACTTCATTGATGATATAACCAACGTACTCTCTGGACATACACTAAAACTACCTCACCTTCTTCTCCCCAGGACCAGGAGACATCTGATCTTAATAGTCAACCACCATCTGTTTCTTTGCAAACAATACCTACTACAGTAATTTGTAAACTACTTCTCAAATAAAGCCTTGTTCAACATCATCTGACCTTCTTCCAGCTGAATACTTGCAGCCAACTCAATAGCCTATCCAGTGAGCATTCTTATTAACTGATCCATTACAGAATCTTATGCCATACCCTTTGTAAAAAAAAGCCATCATCATCATCCCGCTACACAAAAGAGGTAAATCTACAGAATTAACTAACTACAGGCCTATCTCCATCCTTTCTCCCCTATCTAAAATTCTTGAAAAGTATATACACATACAATTACTAAACCATCTTATCAAAAACAATCTGCTTTCACCCACTCATCATGGCTTTTGGCCTGGACACAGCACTACAATTGGTCTCATTTCTTTCACAGACATTATCAGCAAAGCTAGAGACTCCAACCTATATACCTCAGTAGTACTATTGGATTTATCAAAAGCCTTTGACACCGTGTCACATGACAAACTTCTCCAGCAACTATCATCCCTGGGCTGCTTTGAACCCACTATGCTATGGTTTAACAGGTATCTAAACAATAGCAAGCAAAGTGTAAAGTGAAAAGGTTGCCTATCCCAAGACCAGACAAACAAAACTGGTGTCACACAGGGATCCATTGTAGGACCCCTCTTTTTTAACATTTTTATAAATAACTTGCACACTTCCTGCCAACATAGTACAATAATCCAATATGCCGACACCACCACCATAACCTCCTCTTCAAACAGCTTACCACAGCTCTTCCTAAAAACCCAAAATGCATTTACCCCAATTGAAACATGGCTTAGCAGTACTCAAGTATTACTTAACCCAGACAAAACCAAACTTTTACTATTCTCTCCCAAAGCTAATGCATCTGATTTCAAAATCTACTCTTTAAACAAAACAGAGACAGAAGTAGTACCAAGTGCCAAGTTACTCGGTATCAACACAGACAATAACCTCACTTTCACTGAGCACATACAAAAAGTTATTAAAAAAAAAACACTGCAAACTCAACACACTCTGCAGACACAGCAAATTCATGCCACCAAGTGCCTGACTGACACTAGCAAACACGTTTTTGATCCCCTCTCTACTGTATGGAGCACCCATTTTCACAAATCTGGAACAGACAATTAAAACAAAACTTCAGTCTTGCTACTACAAAGTAGCCAAATTTGCTACAGGCTCAACATACCATACCCACCACTGTAATGCTCTCAAACAGATAAACTGGCTAGAATTTCCCAACGATCTTGACTGCCTACAACTCACTATGGCACAAAAAATAATCCACAGACCCAATAGCTGTCCCGCCCTACAATTCAGCCTACAAAATCATATTCCCAGTAGAAACCTACGCTCAGGCAACAAACAACTATTACAAGTATACAAGCCCAATAAAAGAGCAGGTCAATGTTTCTACTCCTATACTATTGTCAAACTCTGGAACAATCTTCCCAGCCACTTGACCTGTATAGAGAATACCAATAATTTCAAAATGGCACTAAAAAAAAAACTCCTCTTCACTGCTTGGATATGTCCATGCCCTGCAAATCAAAACAAGCCTCCTTTGTCATTCCAGCAAACTCCTTAACTGACATCCATTTTACTCAACTTTTCTATCCTTCCTAACTCCCATCTCACTCCCACCCCTCTAACTCAAGCAAAATTCTCTCACTATCCTCTATTCACTTTTAGCCTACTTTGAAACTTTCACCTTCTCTACTCTATTTTGAAATGTTCACCTTCTCTCTCAGCTGCTACACACTTTGCAGATACTTTTCCTTCTAACACTCTCTTTTCTAAAAACTATACATGTAATACACTATCCATGGACTATTCTACCTATTCTACAATCTACTCTGCCCTCCATTCAAATAGACATGACAAATTAACTCTATGCCTTACTTGTGTATGAACAGCTATGTGATAAATATCATATTGTCTGTTATACCACAGCTATGTATTTGATGAGCCAAAATGCTCTCTGATTACTTGTCTGATTGAAGAATGCTGGAACAGGGCTCAGTTTTGAGTTTTTTTTCTGGTTAATTGGGTAACTTGTTTAAATCAGATTGTTAATTTTCTATTGCTTTATATATATATATATATATATATATATATATATATATATATATATATATATATATATATATATATATATATTGCACTTTATTCATCTGCTTTTACTGTATTTGTGTTTCTTCCTACTTTATTACTAGGGGCATAGACTACAACTCTGAACTGAGATATATAACAATAAGCATCTTTTTATGTGCATTTAAAATGTTTTTTTGATTGTATCTGCTTTATTTTCTGAAAAAATATATATACTTGTTTCTAAGCTAGTATAGTCCAGTTTTCAGGTTAGTGCTGAATTCAGGGCTGTGTTACACATCTCTGTGTTTGCCCATACCTTACTTGGATAGAAGAAAGTTTCTCTGTTCACCTGTGAGAGAGGGGAGCTTTGAGCAGCCTATCTGTCCCTGGAGGAGTGGTTTCAGCCCAGAAAGTAGTAGTTTATTGGCCATTTTGGGCTAATTTCTCTCTCTTTCATTTCCCTGCTATAAAAGTCACATTTCCCCCTTTTTGCATGCTGGGCAGTGACGGTTAGCTAGGGTATAACTATTCCCGGCTTCACAAAGTCTCTTCTTCAATTTTTCCCTTGGAACTAGACAAACTTTCAACTTAAGCACTCAAGCCATTCATTTCTCTGCCAGGCACTTGCTCAAAATTCATAGCAAGCACTTATAAACCCTAGCACTACAGAAGGACAAGGCTCACTCTTCAACCTTACCATCCATTCAGTAAAACAGTTTACTGTACCTATCCAGGTATGTCCAAAGGGCAGTTCCAGGTGTACTCTCCAGTCCAACTGGTGAATCTGGGCATTTTGAGGCAATGTTACAACTGCCTCATGTACACAGACAACCCTCTCCTCCTACCACCGAACACTAATACATGCAAGAGATGCAATTATACAGCCAAACTGGAGGCTAAGCTCTCTCAACCCAAGACTGGATTAGACAGTCAAGAGGAGAAGGGAAATACTTGCATCACACCACCAGTCTCACATAGACCCATTAAACCAGCACTGGCAAAAACACACGTAAATACATGAAAACATACTCAGAGGCTCTAAATTAAAATCTGCAAAAGCAACAGAGCCCTCCAAAGCAGACATCCAAGCAACCTCCACCCCCCAACACAATCCACGAAACACATACTTCACAAAACCAGTATGCCATGCAATCAAAGCCCTCAAGGCAAAATAACATATCCAACATACTAGTAATAGGTGAATGTATAGTCAGGCACACTGACATCCCACTCACTAGGTTGAATAAGGAGAAGGTTACTGTTAGCTGCCTGCCGGGTGCCAGGATCTGCCACATAACACAAACACTCAGGTCACTCCAGAACAAGTACAAATATGACTCTGTCATTGTCCATGTTGGTGTGAATGACCTGAGCCGTACCTCCCTGGACTACATGAAAAGAGACATGGAAGAGCTCTCTGATCACATAGCCCAGGCCGGTATGACACTGACCCTGAGTAGCATCCTGCCCTCACCAAGAATGATACCACTGTATAAAGAAAAAATTATCAATTTCAACAATTGGCTAAGTTTTTGGTGTCATTCAAAGGGGATCCAGTGTCTGTCTGCCTGGGATGACATGCTCGACAAGCCACACTGCTTCGCTAGAGACAGCTTGCATCTGTCACCCTTAGGCTTTTGAATACTGGCCAAGGCTCTTGCCACCCCCATAGCACCTTTTTTAGGCAAGGCTCAAAAGACAAACCTACCGCCATAAATAGCACAAGTAACAAAAATCTGAGGGTAATACTACTTAATGCCAGAAGTCTAAACCTCAAAATGCACGCACTCGAGGCATTCCTCAGTATGGAGAAAATCGATATATGTGCAGTAACAGAAACCTGGTTTAAGGCTCCAGAGATCACCCCAGCACTACCAGGCTACAACTCATACCATGCATTTCGGCCATAGAACCCGGACCAAAATACAAAAGGTGGGGGAGTATCCATATTCATCAAGGGTACCCACACCTCCAGGTTTGTGGAACAGCATGATGCTTCAGAGATTATCCACGTGCAACTAACAATGGGCAAAACTGAAATTCAAATTGTAGCTTGCTACAGATCACCCACCATGTCCCAGGACCCCCATTCCACATTTCTGGAAACACTGGGTAACATAAAGGTCCTACCAGACACCCTAATATTGGGTGATTTCAACTACCCAAACATTAACTGGGAGAACTACTCAAGTACTAACTCCCTTGCCCAACATTTCCTAGAATTTATAAACTCAAACACCCTGGAACAACTGGTCAACACTCCCACCAAAGGTGACAACATATTGGACCTGGTCATCACCAACATGGGCGACCGGTGTTCCACACCAGAGGTCAACCCCTTGCTGGTTAGATCTGACCATAAACAAATCACTTTGTATATCCACATTCCGCTCCCACCCTCGGACAAGGAAACCACTGTGAAAGACTTTTCAA
Source organism: Protopterus annectens (assembly GCF_019279795.1). Lineage (NCBI taxonomy): Eukaryota > Metazoa > Chordata > Ceratodontiformes > Protopteridae > Protopterus > Protopterus annectens. The sequence goes on from NC_056746.1 coordinate 324,164,800, forward strand.
AAGCAAACTTCACGTTACTTAAGATGGAGGTGGAAAGTTTCAAAGCCCCCATGCTAAAGGATTACGCTGTTCAAGCTGCAAAATCCTTTACTAATGCATTCTATGGGCACCTACAAGAATGCATGGATTGTGCTGTCTCAAGCAAAACCAAGACTCAATCCTCTAAGAAAAGGAAGCCAGTCTGGTGGACCCCTGCCATAAACAAGCTATACAATAGAAGGAAGAAACTAGTACAGAAAAGAGTAAAATCCCAAGAAGGGAAGACATCCCTGATCAGTATCATCAAGAAACTATGATCCCTCATAAAATCGTCCAAGGTGAGCTTTGAAAGAAAACTTGCCAAGGAGTCCGAAAATAACCACAAGGCATTCTTTAGCTATGTCAAGATTCTAAGTGACAATGCTCAGATCTGCTCAGAGTTAGTGCAGAATGGCACAAAATAAACTGACCCAACCGATATTGCTAACATCCTGGCAGACAGGTTCAGTGCAAACTTCACCCCCTCTCACCCTCAAAAGGGCCCATAACCATAACAGAAGAATGTAAAGCCCCTGAAATCACAGACACTCAGGTTAAAATAGCCCTCTCCAAAACCAAAAACACAGCAGCAATGGGACCGGACAGTGTCCCAGGCTGCGTCCTACACGAGCTCAAAGACGAACTAACCCCTCACCTAAACACACTGTTCAAACTCAGCCTTTCCACAGGCTATGTACCCATAGAGTGGTGCATAGTAACGGTTATTCCGCTTTGCAAAGGTGGAGCCAGAACAAACCCCAGGAACTGTCACCCTATAAGCCTGACTAGCTTGGTCTGCAAGACTATGGAGTACATCAACATGGAACTCATTAACAGAAACATTGGGAACCTCCAAACACTGGACCCTACCCAGTTCAGCTTTGTTCAGGGCAGATCATTCCTCCTAAACCTGGTGGACTTCTTTGAGACAGTTATCAAGGCTATAGATGAGGGCAAGGTGGTATACACAGCCTACCTAGACCTCGCAAAGGCCTTCAACACCATTCCCCATTCTGGTATTATAGACAAGCTCACCAGCCTGAACATAAACCCCTATGTCACAAGATGGGTTGCCAATTGGCTCATTGACAGAACCCACATGGTGAGAGTTGTGGGAGCTAGGTCTGACTCTAAACCAGTTACAAGTGGCGTTCCCCAGGGCTCAGTCCTAGGACCCCTCCTGTTCAGTATAAACTTCTCAGAAGTACAGACAAGCACAGGAGGACCATGGCTGACCAAGTTCACAGATGACTGCAAACTAGGGGCTATAATTGACTCACCGGCTGACACAGCCATCCTCCAAAAGGGTCTCACTGAGACGGATACCTGGTGTCAAAATCATGGCCTCAAGCTAAATGCCTAAAAGTGCATAGTTATCCCCTTTGGAAATAACAAAGTACCCACAAACTACCACATAGGTGGTAGTCCCCTAAATATGGAAAACATAATAAGGGATCTGGGGACCAAAGTAGATAGTCATCTCTCCTTTGATAATCACATTGCCAAAGTGGTTATAAAATCATTCTATGTGGCCCACCTAATCACAAAAGGGATTGCATCCAGATCAAAAGAGGTCATAGTGCCCCTCTACTCATCACTCATCAGATCCATCATAGAGTACAATGCCCTATTTTGGATGTACCTTACAAGACACCTGCAAGAGCTGGAAAGACCACAGAAGTAACTCACCAAGAGGATCACTGGCCTCAAACAGATGTCCTATGCAGCTCGACTGAAGAAACTCCAGCTGTACTCGGTTGCATACCACCTGCTCAGAGGTGATCTCTGCCTGACATACAATGCCATGTCCAACCCAGAATTGATGGACATGCTCCACCTAAAGAAAACTTTATCCCCTCGAGTCACATGCTCTAGGGATCTAAACCTCACCACAACAATAAATAGGACGTGCTGGAGGGATAGATTCCTGTCCCAGGGACTTCCCATGCTTTGGAACAAGATTCGAATCTGCATTAGGCAGAGCTTCTCGCACTCTTCAAGAGAAACCTTGAGGAGTGGATGGGAAACCGAAAGTTTACCCCGGGGATCACTTCAGTGGCTTTGCTGAACAGAGCCACAGGGAACTAATCTAAGGGGGCGGCGAAAGCCAACACATTCTGGCTAGGCTTATAAATGCCTTCGGGCAGATAGCCTAGTACCTACCTATGAACCTATGAACCAATGTACACTCAAGTGATGTAATCTGCATATATTCTATGTACTACTGATGTATGTACTATATATATATATATATATATATATATATATATATATATATATATATGTATATATATATATATATATATATATATATATATATATATGTATATGTATATATATATATATATATATATATATATATATATATATATATATATATATGTATTTTATTTTCTGATGTTTGTTTTGGAGCTTTTCTCCTTGGCCTCCACTGAAAATGGTTTTCAGAACCATTTTGACTTTCCTGGTCAACAAATGTCAATAAATAATAATATAAAATAATAAATAAACACCTTGGACTATATAGTCTATACCTCTACTAAAATTGGGAACATAATGGACCTGGTACACACATACATGGAAAAACAATGCACCCCTCCTCAGTGTAATGTCCTCTCTAGTAAGACCAGACCAAAAAGCTGTCTTGGTTGAAATAAAAATCAATTCTGTGACCCCAGCAAGCACCTTAACAATTAGGAAATATTCTAAGGCAGACTTGTTTTTAGTAAGTGATAACTTGATAAAACGTAAAGCCTCCCAAACCCTGAGAACATAGCTGCCTATGTGGAACTGTTCACAGAAACCCTATACAATCATGTTAATAAATGCATAGAATCAGTTATGCCTGCAAGGAATAAGTCTAGAGAAAGCTCTAGAAACAGATTGCCTTATTGGAATCCGAATATAAAACAGGCTGTACAAAAAAAGGGAAAAGATTACAGCTAAAATTTGAAAGTGCAACACCCAGCAGGAAAAAACTTTCTCACTGATATAAACAAACAAATTAGAGAGCAAATAAAGTCTACCAAAAACAGTTCTGAGGTAAAAATAGCTTCCCAGTCTAAGGACTACCTCAAGACTTTCTTTAGCTATGTCCAAAATCTCAAAAGCAGGACACAACATTGTGCCGGACTGATTGTAACTGGATCAGGCTACACAGACTTTGAAGAAATAGCATATCTGCTGGCTGACAAATTCATCTCCAGTTTTATCCCCCACCCCACCCCCAGAAGTACCATCAAACATATCTTACCCAACTAACACTAGTGAGCAGGTTCTAGATGTGCTTTCTGAGACCTAGAACACCAACTGGCCCCAATAATATCCCAGGATGCTTCCTAAACAGCCTGAAACATGATCTGTAAGGACTGCTAGAGTCACTATTCAGCCACAGCCTCCATGCAGGCTATGTGCCATGTGACTAGAGAACTGCAACAGATATCTCTCTGCACAAGGGCAGGCTATCAATGGACCCTGGGAATTACAGACTCACAAATCTGACTAGTCTCTTATGTAATGGAAAGCAGTATCATGAAAATGATTAACAATGACATATAACACCCTCAAGCACTGGATCCAACCGTATTTGGATTCCTCAAGGCTATATCATGCCTACTCAACTTGGTGGACTTCTTTGAGAAAGCCACCAAGGCAATGGATGAGGGCAAAATTCTGTATACTCTCTACCTGGACCTGTCTAAGGCATTTAATACAATATCCTACTCAGGCATTGCAAACAAACTCATAGAATTAGGCATAAACCCCTTTGTTACATACTGGATAACCACTTGGCTCTCAGATAGGACTCAGGAAGTCAGAATAAGGAACACTTCATCCATAAAGATACTGGTCATTACTTCCTTTTTCTCTAAAGTAGACAGACGTTAGGGTTAGAATATATTGGCGGTGAGGCTGGGCAGTGGTGTTGGGTCACACAGTCAATATTAGAAGTACAGGGGGACTATGCACCTGCTAATATAAACATTACTTATTTTCAGCAGCTTACGAACATAGTTTTCATACAGTCAGTGCTATACTTTCCATTAGTTTATTTTGGTATTTGATATAAGAAATGTTAGGAACATGCCATCAACAACTGAAAACCTTGGAAACCTGCTAATTGCAGAAGTACTTGTATTATCTTTTCCATCTGCAAACCTCCTTCAGAAAGGGTTGGCATGCTAGCTGATCATTAACTGTCATGACTCTGGAAGTGCAGTGTTTGCTTGGTGCACAGAGTGCTACTAATGTAGGCTATTTTACAGTAACATGCCCCAAGCATTGTTGTGCAGTTAATGACAGACCACAGCATGGTTAAATGCTACTGTGTTACCAAAATGGTCTGCATTTAGTAGTGCATTAAAGCAAATGATACATTTAATTGAGATGCTAAAGCAATTTTTGGCATTATCATCTCAATTAAATGCATTTTTAACACTGATTTAGCTGCTTTACTGGAAAAAAAAACTGTTAGCAAAGCTTGAGGCTCAAACTATTGGTCAAAATCATGGATAAATACTGTTCTCGTGAATCTTTAAAATGCCACACAATACAACACTCCCATCCTTGAGCTATCATCGTTCAAAAAAGCTGGAAATATCCACAGTTGCACCACCTTCAACAAATAAGTCAAGTAATACTTTGTTAATCGTGGTATAGGTAGGTAGGTAACATGCATGTCATTTTGTGTCACACTTTTAAATGTCTCACTGTCTGCAAGCAGTGAGTTTATAAAAGCAATATAATCATCAAATATCATTAAAAACATTCTCCATTCTTGTCAAATGTCCTATTTTTTAGAGAATCACCTGAATATAATTGTCTTAAAAAAATACTTGTTTCTGTAGACACGTTGAACAACATGCGGGCAGGGGCTTGAGACAACACTTCCCATATCTCATCTGCCCAAAGATTTTCAGAAGTGAAATTAGCTCATTGAAGAGCCAGGATAGAATTACTTCTTTGTGTAATCACGTATCTAATAAACCTTGTTTGTTCACACCATTCAAAATATATTTTAATTTCAATTTTTGGGTGAACAGTTTTGGTCTCCAGTTTCTTACTGTGCCTCTGTTAAATGGCCAATCTCTCTTCAATTTGTCAAAAGTTATGCATTCTTCCTGCTCATGTTTGTGTAGAATTCACAGTCACGGATTAGATGGGACTACTATTTGGACCTGGAAGTACAGCTAGTTTGGATGATCAATGAGAAATATTGTGTTTGGTGTTGTTGACATATAAAAACACTATTGTCATTATTGTGTAAGCAATACCATCTTCATAAGCTTTTTTTAAATTATGCTCTATTTTTTCTTCTTTATAATACATATATTCTCTTCACCCTATGTGACACATCCATCAAAATTGCCAATAATATTAAGTAAAAGCATTTAATATTTTTGATGGAGCCTATCCAGCTCTGTTTTGATGGTGGCCAACTGTTTTTCATTGCATGTTATTATTATGCTTAATAAGTGTCAATCCATTTTTTAAACTCACCAAGTTCCTCAAACAAAGGATCATTATGTTGATATGGCATTAACTGTAGTAATCAAGTGCTTGATGAATTTGATGTTTTGTTTTATTTTTTTAATAAAATGACTCTGGCTTAAATTTCTTCGTTCCAGGCAAGTGACCACGTACCTATGGAAATGGCTATTATTTTGCAGTAACACAAAACTATTAAATTATATGGATATTTCTAGAGGGATTGGTCCTATGACTTCCAAGTAATGGTTTTCACCCCCCCCCCCACAATTGTCTTAAACTTAAATATTCACAGGTTAAAATTATATATTTCGGAGAGGTTGGAAAGTACATCTTTTATGTGTACCCATGTTCTGCTGCGAGTTAGAGAAGTCTTGAAGTGACAATATGTAGTATCATTGTGTAGGATACTGTGTTATATCTCTCAAATAATGGGTATTTCCATAAGAATATATAAGTTCTGTGACTGCCTATCATTGGGGTCTTTCAATATAGCTGCTGAGTGTTGTACCTCATGTGTCTCATCTTGTCACCAAAGTATTTTCCTGACAGTACTTAACATGATTTATGTGCTATGCATAGTCAGAAAACAAAGGTAATTTAATGGCACAATGAACTACATTACTGCTGGACAACTGATTTTCATAACAAAAAAAATGGAGAAATGAGATTATTTCTACTGTGAAACATAAATATTGTTTTCTGGCCGTGAAGTAAAGCTCAGAAAGTATTTTATTTTTTGAATTTTGATAACATAATCACATAAAGCATCTTTTTCTCATATTTTGACACCATAAATGCCCAAACTACATTAACATTTCAAATTCTGCATAAGTATTAATCCCTAATATTTACATACGCCATACCCTGCTGTCACAAAGTAATCACACTGTTAAATTTTGCTAATGAAAAGCTGCTTAACCGCCAGTCTCTTGATTTTTATACTTCTGCTAGTCATATTTCCATCGAAATGACTATAACCATCAAGTATTTCTGTAACTGCAGGAAACATCTAAAATTTTGAAATTCTGAATGCTGAAGACTGACTGGCATACATCACAGTGAATGGTACTGCAGACAGGTCACAGAAAGTGCAGTGTGCAACATCTATATGTATCACAAATATGGAAACTGAAAAGCCATTTAAAACTTTTAACCTCATATGGGAAGAGAAAGACAAGTTATCAGCTATGAGAGAAAACAATTCAGGCAAAATGTGAGTCAAAGAAAAAATCTTCTATCTGTAAGGCATTTGTTCTTTACCAGGAATCATGGTACCTGCTTATGTGATGGAGATAAAGAGTGAAAGAAGGTAAATTTAATGTTAGTTAGCAATGATGCCTTATGTACTAGATACAACTGAAGGCATAAAAATGGAATGTGTAGCATATAATCACACTTGTAGTCTGTATTATTGCAAGGACCATTTTGCAAAGAGATGTGAGAAACAAAATGAGTCTGTTACTGCATCTAAAAAATAAAATAAAATACATAGTTTTGTGTGCAGTAGAAATGCATCAAAGAAGTGCAGTACAAAGCATAGAAAGTACTGAAAATATTTGTCTTCAAGGCAAAAATTTAATCTAGATTCTGAAGCAGAATGCAGTATGGTATTTCACTCTATATTTAGAGTACTGAAGCTATGACACTATATATATGTTGTTGTGTCTTTCGGCTTTTCCCGGTTAGGGGTCGCCACAGTGGAACTCCGGTCCGCAAATGATTGGTAGTTGATTTTTACGTGCCAAGTTACCAGCCCTGATGCACAACCTTCAACGAAGGTACGCCCATTCAAGCATGTCTCCACACCGAAGATGCTCTGAGAATCTAACCGGACAGTGTCTGACTTTGAGGCGACAACGCTACTGCAGCACCACCACCGTGGGTATACACTATATATATATATATATATATATATATATATATATATATATATATGCTTGCATGTTTTCACCATATTCCTAGTATAAACCAAAGCCTAAGAGGTAGAATTCCCTTACTTTTGAGTACAAGTACAGGGGATATAAACTTATTTTTCAGGTTTTGTCTTTGAAAAATAGTATACGTTAACCAAATTTACTAGTGTTTAGCACTTGAGAACCTTGACTTTGTGAAGAAAATGAATAGGATACAGATACAGAGAAGCTTGCACATTCAAGCTACTGTCAGCAGAACTAAAAATAAGAATCTCATCTCAAATGTTTTCCTACAACGTTCTTATTAATGTTGACATGAATACAATGATCAACACACTAATTAAGCAGGCATTTAATGAACATGAAATGAAACAATTTATTCAAGAAGCTGCATAGCATAATGATATTTTTTGCAGAAATAAAGTTTTATTTGGTTGAGGCTGTTTAGCATAGGACTACTTCATCAATATATCGCCAGATATACTGTTACTAATTTTTTCACCAAGGAAAATACCCGTACCTCTGTGGGAGAAATGGGGCGGGGGAGGGTGTATGTGTGTGCAAGTTACAAGAGATGAAATAATTGAAAGCATTTGTGTGATCCTGTAGTAGTTTGAGCTGACTGAAGATGTTAATTGAATTGTTACAGTTGTAAAGCTGAGCAAGCTTAAGATTTGCATAGACATCAAAATCTAAGGGACTGGCGTCTACTATAAAAAAAGTTGGGCATGTTATTACAGAAGTGTTTTGTGCTATGCATCAATAGTTTTTGGCAAA
>NC_056746.1:324175497-324180497 GCF_019279795.1 Protopterus annectens
TTTTAGTCTTTGATACTGAAAGGTCAGAATACTGTGTGTGCTTTTACCACAATGGGTGTTTAGGTTCGCGCTTCTAATATTGACACTGCAGTTCAGCATATAAGGGGGTCTTGTATTGTATAGGTGCAGCCTTCAGATGTGGTGCTAAACCAAGGCACATCTGGCACAGTTGTTGAGAACACAGTCGGATGAAAAAGATCATATTGCACTTATTGAAAAATAGAGCCGGGGTTCTCTTAATATTTATTATGAAATTCAATCATTATTTCCAATATATACACACATTTGTCATATACACACATGATATATACAATATTTGCAGAAAATAGCAGTTATATTGTCCTTCACCACATCATTTATTACAAAAACAGAATTCTAATTTTTCTAAAACATTCTCACTGTTCAATTTTTGAGCAAAACTTACTCACATTTCTCTGCTCATATCAAATGCAAACATTTGCTATTATTCTGTGTAATATATCCGTTATCATTTTATTGCATTCCATAAAAATGTTTTCTTTTAGATTTCCATTCTTTTTCATTCTGTAAAATGTGCTCCATAGTTTTTTTTCCCTGACATTTCTGAACTGAGCAAACTATATGTTCATTTCACTTTTTTATTTTGTCGCCTCACAGTAAGACGTCCTGTTCGATTCTCAGCTAAAGCGTCTTCTGTGTGGAGACATGCGTGAATGGGCGTACCTTCGTTGAAGGTTGTACGTCAGGGCTGGCAACTCGGTATGTAAAAATCTGCTGCCAATCATTAGCAGACCGGAGTTCCGCTGTGGCGACCCCTAACCGGGAAAAGCCGAAAGATACAACATTGGGTGTTCAGCTAATATCATCCATAAGAATTCTTCCCTTTATCCATATGTTAAAGATATCCTGTCTTTTTACATTCCTTTCCTTTTTTCTTCTTCCATTTGCCATGCATCTACAAAACAATATTTTTTCATAACATCACTGTTTTGATTTGCCATCCCTTAAATCTTCAGTGCTTATTTTGCATTTTCTTTTTTTTCTTCCATTTTCAAAACAGTAACTGCATCTTTCACATATATTTTTTCTTTTTGGTTGTATTAACTTACTAGAAGTATTTGTATTTTTGAAATGCCCTACATAAAATCAAAGGAAGCTCAAAAACTATTGGTTAATGAAGTTCACGCCTCCCTTTTGATTGTCATTATATTTATTCCTTGTTTTACTGGATATAACATTGATTTCCACAGGAAAAGAACGTGTTTCTCTAATAACATGAAAGATGATATACAATAATTAAATAAATTCAAGATTGTCATATTAAGTGCTTGCATCTTTTTAAAAAAGTCACTTTAAATGTTTTCTATATAGTTGCAATTTCTTTTTTTTTCAATACTTTTTTCACTCAATTATTCCTCTTGATCCAATATTTATATGTAAAATTCCAATTTATTTCTTGTAAATATACATTTCTCTGCTTTGACCACATCACCATTTACTTTACATTTCCTTTATTTAAACTTAAGTGTTACGTAATTCATTCCACACCACTATAATCTTTTCTTTTACCAAGAACTAATTTTTATCAAAGATGTTATAATCTACATCTGTATATAATGCAGTTATGCCCTTATTATGTCTCACCTCACATCTCCCCTCATTAATCTTTTCTTTTATCTGTGCCATTGAAGTGGCACTGTCGTTTTTAATCCATCATGCATTTTTATCTCCTTAGTAAAATGCTAATTGCAATATATAATGTTTTATTTTTGTACTCCCCTTTAACAAATCAGATAGAGTTTTCTCCAGATTCATAGCTTTACAATATGCTCTACAAGTGCTCATAGCATCACAACTTGTAATCTTGTACTTCCTGTTTGTATGGGATCTATTTATCTTAATATTTTCAGAATTTCACATATATTTTGTATTTGACTAAATAAACTTCATTTTCTAATACACTATTCATTATAAATGTCACCTATGATTGTAATAGTTTCATGAGTATATTATGATCATTTAGAGATAACGTAATAGGTGTCCAGTTTTCTAAACACCTCTTATCACCCTTTCCATGTATATTTAATAATAATATTAGTATTATTATTATTAATAACAATAATACTACTACTACTACTAATAATAATAATAAAACATAGAACACTCATGGAAAACGAACCCACTGTAGAAATTTGATGAGACAAAAGCATTACTCTGTTTATCAATGTATGTATTGAAGGTATTAGAAGTCTCTTGAACTTTCACAGTTTGTGTTCACATACACACACACACACACACACACACACACACACACACACACACACACACACATATATATATATATATATATATATATATATATATATATATAGATCCACAAAAGCAGCCAAAAAGAACGCTAAATCGCAAAACAAACTCCAAAAGTAAAAAGCGTTGACAGACACAGCACAAAGGTAAAACCAGGATTTATTCCAGACATGAATCACTCCAAAATTCCACCACAAGTGAGCGCTTTCATCTCCTAACATCGGAGATTTCTTCAGACTGGTGGTGAAGCAAAAGCAATACACTTATATATCATTCTAAAATCAATTAAAACATCAATTGAAACATAGTTAACCCATAAATTGGAATTAATTAATTAAAAAGACAAGAATACTAAAGCTAATGCTTAAGCCCCTTTCTTTTAGATACATAATGAATTCTTCTCTATTGTTTAGTCCAAGGTAAAACATGCATTTAATCTGACTTGCCAGCAGTATTCAAGCCAACCCAACTCTTCTTCAATGTTAATGTTTATAACTTTGGGATGAATTGCATCAATAACTAAGCATTTAAAATTATTTTTGCATTTGCTATCTATATAATGTTTAGCCATTGCATTTTTTGCATCCCCTCTACCTATTGCATAGTGATGCTCATATATCCTTCTATATAATTCTCTACTTGTTCTACCAATATAGAAGCACATGCATTCTAAACATACTAATAAATAAACTACATTTTTGGACTTACAAGTAAATTTGCCCGGAACCTTAACTATAGTTTTTCCTATGTCTCTTGGGTTGGCTTGAATACTGTTGGCAAGTCAGATTAAATGCATGTTTTTACCCTGGACTAAACAATAGAATATTGTTTATATATTATATATTCAATACTTCTGTTATGTATTCATTAAGCAGGTTATTTCCATTTAATCTTTCCTTATTTTGAGATGTACTAATGAGTTTATTTCTTCTGGTCTTCCTTCCCCATAAATCTTAGTAACCTTATTTTAACTTGCATAAATTTCCTTTCGTGTTTTCTTACTTACCTTGCCTTTATTTTCTGTCCTTCATTAAAAGTATTTACTAATTGATTTTATCTCTTGTTTTCCCCTACACATGACTATTTAAAGTAGTAAATAGATAGTACCTTATACTTTCATTTCCAGTTAGGGGACTCTGCTACTTGTGGCCTTCTCAACAAAAGACCTAGAAGCCCCACTTGGATCCCTGTTTAACCACAGCCTGCAAACTGGCTATTTTCTGGTGGAATGGAGGACATCAACAGCTTGACCAGTCTCATCTGCAAGCCATTGGAAAGAATCATCATGGACCTTATTAACAAAGACAGAGGTAATCTCCAAACTCTGGACACAACCTAGCTCAGATTTGTTAAAGGTAGATCATGTCTGTTAAACAAGGTTGACTTCTTTGAGAAAGTCACCAAGGCTCTGAATGAAGAAAATACAGTGCTTACCATCTGTCCCGACCTAGTCAAGGCATTTAACACAATCCCTCACTCAGGTATGATTGGAGAAACTCTCCCAATTAGGAATTAACCACTACATTACCTGATGGGTAGCCAACTGGCTCACCGATAGGACATATACTGTCAAAGTGGGTGACTTCACCTCTAGCAAAATACCAATCCCCAGTGTCATACCCTAGGGTTCTATGCTGGGCCTCTTACTGTTCAGAATTCATTTCTCAGAAGTCCAGGCAAACTTGGAAGGCCTGTGGCTGACCAAGTTCACTAACAATTGCAAATTGTGAGCAATCACTGAGTCCTCCAATGATGTTAATATACTGTAGACATGGTTAATGCAGACAAATGATTGGTGCCAAAGTCATGGATTAAAGCTAAATGCAAAAAAATGCATTAGTATTCCCTTTGGGAAAGCTGAAATGCATGCTAATTACATTATAGAAAGCACTCTCCTAAGTACAGACCCAGTGGTACATGACCTGGGTACTCAGGTTGATAGCAATCTGAACTTTGACCACCACATATCCACAGTAGTAAAGAAATCCTTCTGTGTGGCACATCTTATAAGTAAAGACATCACATCTAGATCTAAGGTTATTCTACTTCCATTATACTCAGCCCTCATCAGAACAATAATTGAGTATAATACTCCCTTTGCATTTACTTTACCAGATGCCTGCAACAATTGGTGAGACTACAGAAGATTCTCACCAAGAAATTACAGGGTACACAAAACAAGTTTTATGCAGAAAAAAATGAACACCCTGTCACTGTATTCTGTCTCCTACAAGTTGCTAAGGGTGTTGACCTGTGTCTGGCTTACAAGGCAGTCTCTGATGTGACCCTGATGGAAATGCTACACATTTGTAAATCAAACTACAGGTGGGTCACTTGCTCCAGGGATCTTAACTTAGTCTCTGACATAAACAGGTCATCCTGGAGAGATAGAAACATCTCTCAGCAACTACCACTTCTCTGGAACAAGTTACCAATTCACTTGAAAGAGAACCCCTCCGTGACCCTCTTCAAATGCAACCTAGATCAATGGATGGGTGACTGCATCTCCCCTCTTGGGGTAGTTTCCATGTTCTTCCTGGACAGAGGTGAACTTTACTCATCTAACCACTGAAAACTGGGGAAACTCAGGATAAATATGGCTAGGCTTCTAAGAGCTCCTGACCCATTAGCCTAGTAACCTCCTGTGAACCTATGAACTTTCAGAAGATGTAAAATCTGTTAGCTGTTCAGACCACTATGCAATGCAGAACAGA
>NC_056746.1:324185497-324255497 GCF_019279795.1 Protopterus annectens
CTGTATAATAGCAATAATCGACTCCATGGTTGTGGTATATTTTATACTGCAGTGGTGGTGCTGCGGTAGCGTTGTCGCCTCATAGCAAGACGTTGTCCTGTTCAATTCTCAGCTAGAGCGTCTTCCGTGTGGAGGCATACGTTAATGGGGCATGCCTTCATTGAAGGTTGTGCGTCAGGGCTGGTAACCCGGTACGTAAAAATCCACTACCAATCATTAGCAGACCGGAGTTCCGCTGTGGTGACCCCTAACCGGGAAAAGCTGAAAGTCACAAACAAACAAACATGGTTGTGGTATATTGAAATTTACCCATGGTTGGCTTTATTTAATCACTCGGCCTTCACCCTCATGATTAAACCATGCCAACCGTGGGTAAATCTTCAATATACCACATTACATCGTTGGTTATTGCTTAAATATAATATAAAGTGTTTTTCTCTTTTTTACTTTGATTTTTTTTTCAAAACTAGATAATGTAGTATGCAGGCACTTGTAGATAAGAGGTTTTGAATATAGCAAAACTATTTTTTATTAAATATCATTTATGAATATTTTGAAACATCAGTGATATGTCAAAACAGTACCTTCAGGGAGTATTAATCATGTGACAAATGCCGTAATTAAATCAAAAGGTGCTTCAACAAAGTATTAGTTGTATGTTTTTTATGTTTTTATATTTTTTCCTCTAACAGATTTGTTTGTTTGTTTTTCAATTGAATTGTACAGGTTATAGGTCACATTAAAGGTGGGAAAAGTTTTGAAATTATTTATTGTGGACTCATTTTTTATATCACAAAAACCTGGCATTTTAACAGGGTTGTGTACACTTTTTTATGTATACATATATATATATATATATATATATATATATATATATATATATATATATATATAAATATATGTATACACACACACACACACACACACACACACACACACACACACACACACACACACATATATATAATATATATATATATATAGATAGATAGATAGATAGATAGATAGAGAGACATAGGGGATCATTCAGTTTTTGATTAATAGTACCACCTAGTGAGAAAAAACATTGCAGTCATAAAAAAAAACAAAAAAACAAATCAATCAAAAAAAGGGTGGGGAGAAGAAACTGAAGACAAAATATGAAAGACGTTTATTCAGGTTAGGATAAAACAATGCCCTCAACAAATAATCAATTTTTGTTAATTATATGTAAACATTTCATAACATCCTCCTTTTACAACGCAGTTGATTGGTATTTTTTCAATGACAGTGAATCCAAATTTTATCCATGGAGTTTTTGTGATGTATTTTTACAAAACAGTTTAATAATGTGTGGCATCTAATGTCACTAAAATGCTCTGACATTCTGTGTTTTAACATTCTATAAGTCTGACCCATGTAGAAAACTAAGCAACTGCAGACAGCTAAATATGTAATCCATTTAAAATGGCAGTTTAGGAAACATCTAATGCCAATTTTTTGTACTAACAGAAAGTATAATTATCACATGAATAACACATAATTACTAGAGAACCATCAATATTTTTGTACCAAAGATTTAGCAGTTCCCTTTTTGAAACTTCTAAATTGTTCACCTAGTATTTTTTTTCTTCTAAAGGTGAAATGCCAGGTTCCAGATAGCATGTCACTGATGTGTGGCTTATTTAGCAGAATATTCCAATAATGATGAACCAGTTTTCTACCTTTATGTGCAATTTTGCCAAAAGTTGTAGTAAAATATCATAATTTTATTGTCAAATTCGTGTATAATGCACAATATCAAAACTGTTCTGTTTGCTAAGTTTCCTGATTGTCTAAATATAAGAATACTGGACATAATATTGGCTCTTCTTTCAAACCCAGGGATCAAATCAGCAACACAAAAAAAAAAAATAGTCTCTTTCTTGGGAACAAATTCTTTTAATTCTGTAAAACTGAGACCTGGTATGTTTTTTATCATATTTGGGGGATGGCAATCAATGGCTAAAACTTATTAATGTTTTATGAAACTTATTGCTGTATAATGTGATATTTAACAAGCTATCTGGTCATGTACTCACTAGAACATCTAAGAAAGAAATACTGGTTGATTTAAGATTCACTGTCAATTAAATTTCCCATTTATTCTGATTTAAATACAGGACAAATTCCTGTAAGACTACCAAGTCTGACGTATATATTAGCAAACGATCATTTAAGTTCCACTACCACTTATCTGCAACATAGACCAAAAGACTTGAGAGTAATACATTATTTTTCTTCAAGGTACCCAGTAAATAAGTTGGTATAGATGGTACAAAACCCATAGCAGTGCTTATGACTTGTAGCATTGTTGGTCAAAGTAAAACCTGTTCTTAGTAAGTACATAGTCTGTTAAGCATAATAGGAATATATTACACTCTAGTCTGTTTTGACCAGTTCTGCAGAGCCAAGGCCCCTAAACGTTCTCAGTGTGGAATATGAATGCACAAGAATTTTACATCCAGTGTACATAAATATCAGTGACTCTCAATAAGAGTACCATTTATTAACTGTAGAAAATGTATTGATTCCTTAATTCTATAAATATTTTAATGGTGGCAAATAATAAGGAATGCATTTTGTTAATGGTTCAAAGAGCTATATCCAGCAACAATGAGTAAACCCAATAGTTTATAGGGATTTTTATATAATTTTGGAAGGATATTAAAATATTATGCTTTTAGATCCACCATCATCAATTCTTTTATTTGAGATAATTCCCTCATCTTTTGCAAGGATTAAACATTATAAATTTCTTTTTAAAACATTAATGGGATCTAACACCATTTATTTGATGAAATCTATAATCTTGCAGCCAAGAAAGAGCTTCCTGATTGCAATTCAAAAGTATTCAGTATCACAACACTGCCTCCCACATCTGCTGTTGTAATTGCAATATTTGTACTACTTCATAATGCTGATAAATGCTTCCTTTCCTCATGGGACAAGTTGTCATATTCCGATCTTTTAATAATCTCATTCAAAGCTTGTTCAAATAATTTAATTTCTTAAATCAAAACTGAGAAGTGTTTTCAATAGTTTCAGAGATACTGATGTGATACCTAAGTACAAGTTATTTTTTTTTTCTACAAAAGCCTTAGGCTTTCATGTCTAATATTTCTGGAGTTCAGATAAAAAAAAAAGAAACAAACGAGAGGGAGCAAAATTAAAGCCTTTAATGAGCAAACTTCATTCATGAATGCTAAGGTTATAAGAAGATAAATTATAAATGAAGTGATTGGAATTAAGCAAATTTATAAATGTTTGGATGACCTTTTATATTTGTGATCCTTCTGTGACATTTGATAAATGGATGGATGGAATAGTACCTCCTCTTTTAGCTGTAGGTGATCTTAGTTCTTTCTCAGTGTATGTTTCATAACTGGATGAAGCTTCAGGTGTAATAAAGTTGTCAGATGATTCTGTAATGCATGGAATCAACTGCCCTGTATTGGAATGATTTCTTTTTTTTATGTTTTTGTTTAATGCTGAAGTATCCAGTAGGTCTGATTTATTTATTATTATTTATTTTATTTTATTTTGTTTGACATTTGTTGATTTATTGACCTGATATCAAATGCATAACTTTTTATAGCATCTTCATGCAAGAAACACATCTTCATATCAATTGATTTGATTTATGATCCAGTAGGCTAACTTTATATTTTTTTAATATTTTTATCTTGCATATCTTTTTTTTTTATAATGAAGCCAAATTTTAGCGACTATTTCAAAAAGTGCGTATAAATGTGTGTGTGTGTGTGTGTGTGTGTGTGTGTGTGTGTGTGTGTATATACACACACACACACACACATATATATATATATATATATATATATATATATATATATGTGTGTGTGTGTGTGTGTGTATATGGGTCTACTTCAGAATATTGAAAATCCATACCATCAAATCCTGCTTTATCAAGATGACTTTAATGAATCTTTAGTTAATCGAACACCTGGAACAGCAAAAAGAAACCCTGGGTAAACAACTAATCGGCCACCAGGACAAAACAACAAACAACAAAACAAGAAAACCCACCAAGTGGGGAGGGCTTCACCACCCACACCCTATGTGGGGGTCTCCACCCCCATCCTGCTTAACTAAATATGCCAACTCTGAGACTTAACTACAGGGGGAAAGGGCAAGGTTTACCATGATGACTAAGTGGTTCTTTTTCCAGGGTTGATTTTCACTATTCTGGGTGTTCGATGAACTGAAGATTTGATGAAGTCATCTGGGTAAAGCGGGATTCAATGGCATAGGTTTCCAATATTCTGAAGTAGACCCATAAATATATGCATATAGATCTACTTTACAAGCTCAAAGTTTCAAAACTTCAAAATGCAAATGGTCCAGCATAATCTCAAATTTTTGAAACTTCGAAATCGTAATAAAAAAATAAAAACAAAAACTTTTTTCTACGTTTTTGTAGGGGGGGGGAGTCCCCCTGCACCTCCCACATCTCCTGTGAAATAAATATACCAACTCCAAGATCAGACTACAGTGAGGATGACAGTAAATTTCTTGTTCCATGCTGTATTGTGATCTCCATTCAAAACGGTCGATGTTTCAAAACTTCAATGTTATGGTCTCGACCATTTGCAGTTTTGAAACTTTGAGCTTGTGAAGGGAATCTACACACATATATATATATATATATATATATATATATATATATATATATATATATATATATATATATATATATATATATATATACATATCTATGGGATCCGTACTGTCTACCGAATGACTGTTTCATTGAAAATGAAACAGCCGAGCACACTTTCACAAAAGTGCTTTTCACTGAAAAAGCAATTTTTTGACAGTGTGCTAAAAAAAAGAGAAAAATGTGGGGAAATGGATTTTGCTGATATTGTAGCACAGTGGGGATGAGGGAATATTCCCTTTTTCCTACTGTAGTGCTATCTCGGAATGATACTATAAAAGTAGGGGGGGTGGCAAGCCCCCCTGTATAAATGTGAGTTCTGTGTTTTTTTTTTAATCTTGTTATTTATAATTATTTTTGCCCACTTTAGTGAAGGTGCTTTATCTGGTGAAAAGCACTTTCGCTAAAGTGTGTTTGACCATTTTAATTTCAGTTAAAAGTGCTTTCATTCAAGAGTCCTAGATCCACACATACACACACACACACACACACACACACACACACACACACACACACACACACACACACACACACACACACACACACACACACGCACACACACACACACACACACACACACATATATATATATATATATATAATATATATATATATATATTTATATTAATGTGCTTAATATCAACCTGATAATGTTGAAACTTATCTGTTCATGCACCAGGGTTACTCTTTGGGACTTGATATATTAAAACGGGTCTATTATAGATGATCAAAAGACCATATGTTCGACTTTTGAAATTTCGAACATGTAAAAAAACAAAAAAAAAAACAAAAAGAAAACTCACCTACACATTGCTAGGAGGGACAAGCCCCCCTGCACCCCCAACACTCCCTGCAATTTAAATATACCAACTCTGAGATCACACTACAGTGTGGAAGATGGGAATCTTTGCATTCCCCACTATACAGAGATGCCTGTTCTGCATGATCGAAATTTCAAAAGTCGATCATATGGTCTCAGTCATATGGGTTTTGGCTTTCTGAAATTTTGATAATGTGTCAGGGACCCATTAAAACATAGTGTTTTTTCAGGGTGCAAGCCACCCTGATCCCCAATGTGGGGTGCTGTACCCCAAACCCCTTGCTAATTATATATAGTCCTCAATCATACAGCCCTCACAAGTACAGCAGGTGCATGGGCTCAAAAATCAAGCTGTTTTCAAAATAAGTATGGCCAGCACCCAAAAGTGTGGAATATCAAATCCAAGTTTAATATAAATACACCATAAGGGTAAAGTCCAGACCTTGCCCCCACAAATAATAAACGTCACAGACTGGTTTTGGCTTAAATAGCCTTCCTCAGTGTAAATAACAAATGCATCAAACTTTGCAGTGTTTTATATACATCCTGGTCACCCACATGACATCACTAATTAGTTAATTATAATGACTCTTTTAATCCAGGGGGAAACAACCCACCCAATTTAATAATCCAGATTTTTTCTTTACAGTTTAGAATGGTATGCCACCCAGTTTAATCATCCTATCTCCTTGTGTTTTGTCTATAATAATAAATCTAAAGCGTGCAGTGGTGTGTTTCAATGAATGCTTATATAGAGCATTAGAGTTCCTAATGTGGTGCTTATGTAGCAAATGAGAGCAAAATGATTTAAACAAATTAACCAATAAAAAAGCACAGAACTGAGCCGTGTTTCAGCAACCTTCATTCAGATGAGTTCTAACTGCACACTCCTGCCACTAGGTGGCCTAGTTTAGTGCTCAAGCTATACAAACAGAACTAGATTTAGCAAGTCTGAATCTAGTCTATACTAGAGAAAAATGCAACAATTTCAAAAAAATAAATCCAGTTCAAATAAGCAGTGATACGGTAAAAATGCAGTTCAAAAGTGCAATACACAGTGAAAAATTCTACTTAAGTTTTGCAGAAATCAGCAGATGGCTTGGATTGATCAGATAAATACAGCAGAGCAGTAGCTGGTCACCAAATTCTGTGGAGCTTTGCTGAAGCAAGAGCAATCCTGGTGCTTATGTAGCAAACGAGAGCAAACTGATTTAAATAAATTAACCAATAAAAAAGCTGAAAACTGAGGCTTGTTCCAGCAACCTTCAATCAGATGAGTTCTAACTGCAGTCTCCTGTCACTCAGGTGCAGGAGAGACCTCTCCAACAAAAGATGGCCTGGTTTAGTGCTCAAGCAATACAAACAGAACTGGATTCAGCAGGTCTGAATCTAGTCTATGCTACAGCAAAGTGCAACAATTTCAGAAAAGAAAACAGTTCAAATAAGCACAATAAGCCTTCAACCAGCAACTCCTAGCTCAGAAGGCAGAGGCTATCCTGTCCTCCTCAAGCGCTTAAACCAGAATTAACATACTTTTAGAAGAACAGACACACTAAGCCTTCAACCAGCAATTCTCAACTTAGAAGGATTTAAGCTACCTCTCCTCCCACAAGAGTGTAGATCACAATCTTTCTTAATGTAAAGTAATTGGCCCAAAGCCCAAGAGCTTGAACCAGAACTAAGATACATTTAGAAGAACAGGCACACTAAGCCTTTCACCATCAATTCCCAACTTAGAAGGATGTAAGCTAGCTCTCCTGCCACAAGAGTGTAGACTGCAAACCTTGTTAATGTAAAACAACTGGCCTGAAGCCCAAGTGCTTAAACCAAAACTAAGAGGCTTAGAATAACAGTTACAGTATAATCAGTCTACTAACAAGCAAAATAAAGTAGGAAGAAACACAAATACAGTAAAAGCATGTGAATAAAGTGCATTTTTCTAGGAAGAAAACAGAAAATAATTCAAGGTTAAGAATATAAGAGTGTGGGCCTTCCCAAATGACCTCTCTGTATTCAGTAGAATGAACTGATGAGGTGGGAGGAGTGTCCAAAATCAGATTTATAGTAGGGATAGGCAACTCAAAAGTCACCAAGTTTTAAAATGCAGACTGAGATCAGCGATATTCAGGCAGAGTACAGTAAACAAGCACTCCAGCTAAATAGAGATATTTCTAGCTAGATGAGGAATGCTATTTCTCAGATCCTCCCACTAATTAGCTGATGTTATTCACTGTTTGCAAAGGAATTATTTGCTAACTTTTCTAACTGACCCTAGTCAAGACATCTTAAAACTCCAATAGAACATAAAACTTAAAACAAAACAAATGTAATACAAGAATAAGATACAAAATAAAAGTAACCAAACCTTAAATGAAAAACTTCAGTTCAGAACAAAATGCAGACAGAGATCAGCAATATTCAGGCAAAGTACAGCAAGCAAGTCAGACAAGCATTCTGTGTAATGACACAATCCCCATGGAAGGCGAATACTCCCATCTCACAGGGATCACTCTGTATCACACAGTTGTTGACCATATATAGTGTTGACCAAAGTGGGTTGATCATACACAGGTTGATCTTAGTCATAACTGACCTGCCTAATGATAACCATATATACATACATGTACCTAAACTTTATTATATAAATTTGTAGTTACAGATTTATGCTAAAATTTATTTATATTGATTTATATTAGTTTTTATTGATATGCAATATAAACATTACATTTTTTCATATAATTATTCCAGTAATTATGATTTAATTTCCTCTATTAATTGAATTCAAATGGGTAGCATTTCAGTCTGCAATTAGAATAAACTTTTCTGTACTGAAGAAGAAATCTTTTAACTTTCAAATCACTCTATAGGTTTGACCATTACCATTTTTTTCAATAAAGGAATACGTTTTGGATATACCTATTTATTGCTGTATAATTTTGTGCAGGTAGAATGGTTTGGTTTACACAGAATTTTACTGCACAGAAAAGTATTACGTTAGACCATGAATTTCCTTTTTGATTTTCTTGAGTCTGTCAAAAGTCATTCTCAAAGCTTTCAAATTCTAACAAGACAGTCTCAATGAAAATTAAAAACACAGCAGAAAATTTACTGAAAGTCACCAGAAAAAAAACTAACACCAAACCAAATATGTGTACACTCTCTTCTCCTAAAAATGTACTGATGATTGGTGACTATAGTAAGACACACAGACTCTAGTTTCCTAAGGTTGTACAAAAATAGGATGATGGGAAGTTGTATTTCAGGTGCCAAGATCTCCAATGTCTCCAGAGCCCTCAAGAACTTCAAAACAGGGGGGCGTGGACAGGGCATTGACTAGGTGGCAGCAGATTTCTCCTGCTCTGCGATTTTTATATATTTCTGACAGGGAATTTAAAGTTAAAATTGTCTTAGCATTCTTTTTAACACATATTCTGATATATTTAAATATTATCTAAGATAATATCAAGAATTTTTTTTTGAAATTCTTATATTTTCCTGTCAAGTTCATATCTGGAAATTGATTTTACCTATATCATCTAAAAATCAGCCCACATGATTCTTCCTTCAAAAAAAGAACTGCAGTCTGTCATTACTAATATCCAGGAATGTCTTTGAAATTAGACAGAATGGATGCAAAATTGGATAGCTTCAAAGAAAAATGATCTAAACAGATGGATCAAATACATGAAGCCTTACAACAACAGAAAGTTCAGATTTCAGGTATGGAGGATTCTTTAAATGAAATGGAAGGAGGACTGATGGAAGATGAACACAATATTGAGTTTTTATTAAAGCAAACTACATAAAGTAGATGACCTTTGTTAGGGAAAAATGTATTTCTCATGAATGTTCTTCACAAAATGCATATTAACTTAC
This sequence comes from Protopterus annectens, assembly GCF_019279795.1. NCBI lineage: Eukaryota > Metazoa > Chordata > Ceratodontiformes > Protopteridae > Protopterus > Protopterus annectens. The sequence continues at coordinate 324,194,890 of NC_056746.1, forward strand.
AGTTTCTTCACAAATGAGTTAAACAAAATATTAAGGGACAGGAGCTATGAAGATATGTATCAAATATCTACTACTAACATGAATAATGCATTATATAAACATTCTATTGTATGCCCTAATTTTTCATGTTTTCAGTTTGCCATTTTAGAAAAGGTTTTGCCAAACCCTAGAGGAGGTGATTATAAATGTTACATTGAGGAAAGAGAGGTAAGGTGGAAAATTAAGTTGCAGGCTAGTCAAGATCCTGGACCTAATGCTAAGATATCCATTAAGCCCTTGCTGCACAAAAAAGCAGCTTTGAAGAAATAGTTTTATAATATAAACAATTTTAATATAAGATTGGTTTTACTTTTGGAATAAAGTCCATTTTTGATTGTGTTTTTTTTATATTCTGTATAACATAGGTAGTATTATAAATATTATGAATGTTTTATAAAGTATTATATACATAGTTTTTATAACAAGGAATTTTGTAAGGACAAAGTCTCTTTAGGAAGCTAATTGGATGATGACATTGCTTGTTTAGGTATTTAAGGGGAAACTGTATAAGCTGTTTTAAATTCTGATGAAATTCCTATTTTAAGGGAAGAAAGCACTCAATGTGGTCTTGTGGAATTTATATTTAATAAACGTGAAGTGTTTGTGGATCTGGCTACAGTAGTGTATAATCTGTAGTTATTTATTTTTTAATAAAGTAACTCTCTGAAAACAAATGTTAAAGTCCATTTTTTGACTGCTGCATTATCAAGTTGTTGTGACGAGTTGTTTTGGTATTTGATTTTACAAGTTTTTGTTGTGGTGCAGTCACAATGGACTCCTTGGATGATATTCCTTCCTTATTCTCACCAGTTCAACAAGAGGAGCTTAATAGGGTACATTCTGAATTGGCCATCGTGAAGGGACAACTGACTTGATGGCTTGACTTGATCAGCCAACCAGAGAATGGAGTTCATATGGGACAAAGAAAATCCAGTGCTAGCATGTTAGCTCCCAATGTAGAACACTGTGATACCGAGTTTGTTATTCCAGGAATTTGAGCTGGTACCATTGGTGGGAACAGCTCAATTTTTCCCCAGTAGAAGTGACAAATTTGTTTTTAGCAGTACTAGCTGACCAGAAGAGGAACAAACTGCAGCACACCCTAAAGGTACTGTAATTAATAAAACATATGCTGCTGCTAGTGTTTTGCCAGCTCCTTTAATGAATGAGTCTAATCAGCCACATAATAGAGTCAATAAGAATGGACAGACTGCTATTAATGTATAGTCTGGTCATTCTGATCAAATAGGACATACTGAAAGATTCAGCTTTGACAATTTTATTGCTAAATCGTACAGTTTTGTTACTGCCACTTCATCAGATAAAATGCATGAAAGGACATCTAATCGCTGTGAATGTGGCTCTTTAAAAGACTTAATTTTTTTATTTGAAAAAAAAATTAAGATAAAGTCCCTTCAGATGGACAATGCATATTTAATGAAGTGCTTACAGTTAAAAATTGTACCCCAGGGTTTGTGGGTTTACAAATGACCTTTTGGACTGAATTATAATGAATTAATTCATGATGAATTAATTGAAATGTTTAATAGACATGGTCTTCAGCTGATAGAAAAAAAATACAAAATTTAATGATGAGAAACTTAGTAAATTAATCAAAGAAGCTGAGAAATTTAACTCGGACATAGAACAAGATTTAGTTTTTCCACAGTGGGAAAGTTTGTATAACAAATAGTTTGGCATCATTGAGAATAAGTGTGAAAAAGTGTTTAAGAGGAAATTGAAGAAACTTAATAGAGATTTAAAACAGTATTCAGATAAGCAGACTTATCCAGTTATGAAATTCCAAAATAAAGGTTTTAACAATAAGAAGACAAATGAGTTTAAGGATAAGGACAGGTTAGCTTCTAAAAAAATGGATGGATAAAAACGGTTGGTAGCAGGACAGTTCAATACAGGTCAATGTGGAAATATGCCTCAAACATAAACAAATGGAACCAAAGGAAGAATTGGATTCCTTGTTAATTTTAACTGAAGGTATTGTACATACTTTTAATTGCTTCTGTATATATATAAAATTATAAGGAAAAAAACATCTCAAAAGAGCATTTCACTTTATTTATGAAAGGACTGAAATTCATACCTACAAAAAGTTTCAATGTTGTTGATTCCATTACTGAAACTAAATTATTTATTAGGAAGGTAAATGTAGCTATTTTCTTAATGAAAAAGGGAAAAATGGAAGTAATGGTATTAAAAGCAATGTCTGTGATAAAGAAAATAAGTGTTTTTAATCTCCCCTTGAATCCTATTCTTAACATTCTTGAGAAGGCTATTATAAAAGAATTCTACTATATAAAAGTAAGATCTACTAATAAATATTATTATTCCTGTAATTTAAATAAAAAAGTAAGGGGATTGTTTGAACAGCTGAAACATGATAAATCTGTAAGAATAATGAAACAGAATAAAGGTGGGGGTATTGTTTTATATGGTTCACTGGAATATTCTAAGACAATATTTGATTTATTACACAATACTAGTATTTGTATTTCAGTTTCTGTTAATGAAATGAACATAAGTTATCAGAGAATTGATTTATTACTTGAAGAATTTTTACTGGACCAAAGAATTACATTCGAGAGATATAATTTTTTGCAAGTAAAAAAAAAAACATTGTTGCAACTATTTTTGGTATCATAAAGATGCATAAAAATTTAGCAAAGCCACTTTTTTGACCTCTAGTGGCTAGGTGTGGATCTAGGACATATTCCATAGGGTATGTGTAAATAGATGGTTACGATAATGTTAATCAATTGATCATCAACTCTTGAGATTTGTTAGGTAGACTTAAAGTGGCCCTTTGGGATAGGGACATTGTCTTTTTAACTATTGATGTGGTAGACCTTTTTACCTTATTCCAAGAGAAGAGGGTTTGGAATACTTTTATAATAGTATGTGCAGATACACAAGCTTCACCAATGATAAAATTAATTTGATTTTCAATTTTATGATTTTAGTTCAGGACTATAATTGTATTTATTTGACAGGGAATATTTTAAACAGAACAAAGGTGTTGCCATGGGAGCTTCCTGCTCTCCAGTATATGCAAATATGGTTTTGCTAGCCTGGGAATTTAACAAGGTTTTTAATATTTTTTTTTTTCAATTTTTGAAGCTTTACGTCAGATTTTTGGATGACATCTTCATTTTGTAGAAAGGGCCCAAAATTAGATAAATAATTTTATGGAGTACCTCAGTAATTCTTCCACTTTTCGTTAAGTTTACTTATGATTATAATAAGGAAAGGTATTAACTATTTAGATACTTTAATTAAGCATTCAGATCATGGTTTGAAGTCAGTAATTTATAGGAAGCCAACCTTTATTAGTTCATACCTAGAGTACTCCAGTTGCTACCCACTGAATCAAAAGAAAGGCATTATCAAAGGGCAATATGTTAGAGTAGCCCAAATGACCTCACATCAAGAGGATGTTGGTAATGAGTTAAATGTTGTAGCCAAAATGTTTTTAAGTAAAGGCTACCCTCCAGGGTTAGTGGAAGAAATAAGAAATTATGTTGAATTAGAATGGGGCAAGAAATACAAACCACTTATTGGGGTAGGACTTAGCAAAAACATAGTCAAAAAGGAAGATGGTAGCTTTGAGAGAGCTCTGGTGGTCAAATATGAATCATTAGCTAGAGAAGTGAAAAATATTGTTAATCTTAATTGGAATAGGTTTATAAAGCATTCAGTTCACATCCTACTTTTGTTTATAAAACAGCCCCAAAATTTAAAGAGAATTTTGAAAAGGTGGGTTTGTTTAACATATGTATAGGTCAGTTAAAGAAAGGGACTATGAAATGCAGAAGGTGTCTCCAATGTTGTTACATTTTTGAAGGTGAAGAGTTGACTTTGGAAAATTATTTACATTCTAAATATGTTTTGTGAAAGGTAATTGTCAAAGCAAAGGGGTAGTTTATCTTGCAAAATGCTTGTGTTGCCACGTATACTATGTTGGTAAAATTGAAAGAAGTCTTTGAAAGAGAATATATGAGCATCAGTATCAAATAAATAACCAAAAGGAAAATAATGCCTTGTTCAAGCACTCCTTAAAATGCCCTTTGTATAAAAATTACAGTTTTCCAATATTGGAGCATATTGTACAGAACCTCAGGGGACCGTATATTAAATCTAGGTGAGTAGAAAAAGAAATGAGGTGGTAGCTTGGATTACATGCTTCAACATTTCCAGGGTTGAATGAAAAATTAGATCTAGTTATATTTAGAAAGTTTTTTTTAATGTGATACATTGTTCACATTAAATGATATTTTATTTTAAATGTGTTTTATTTTAACATCTTTTAACTGCATTGGTAAATATTTTGGTCTCTGTAGCTTAGGGGTAAGCTGAAATTGTTAGTAATGTTCCTTTAAGGCTAATTAATTAATAAGGGAATTAGCCCTATAAAAGGATGTCTGTAACTCTGTGAGGTGATTCTGATGAAGTCCTAATTTTTAGGTTGAAAGCACTTAATCAATTTGTAGTTATTTATTTTTTATTTTTTAATAAAGTAACTCTCTGAAAGAGAATGTTAAACTTCATTTTTTGACTTCTGTGGTATCAAATTGTTGTGCTGAGTCATTTGGGTATCACTTCACCTTTTGATTTTACAAGTATCAAAATAAAGTAAAGGCAGTTAGACTAAGAAATGCTGGTGTTATTTGTCCTGTTTCAGAACCTATACTTATTTCTTTAGGACCGATTGAAGAAAGGCATTATTTTCTTTTAAGTACTACTGCACCAGTAAATTTACTAGAGAGAGAGAGAGAGAGAGAGAGAGAGAGAGACCTGTTATGTAAGCTGGGTTGTACTATTTACTGCACACCAGAAGGGGTGTATTTGGATGTTTCAACAGAATCAGAGGGGAAAGTATTAGTGGTCTTAGCAGAAGCTAAGGAGCAGCCTTTTGATGGCAATCAGACAAATGAAAACTGCTGCAGCATGTCCCTGCTAACTTATGGGTTAAACATGCCAATAAAATAGGTATACTAACATTGCAAAACTGGTAAAAATAAAACTGAATCCATCAAAACCCCTCCCTAAATTTCCAGAGTATCCACTGAAATTAGAAGCACAGAAACTAAATAAATAAATAAATAAAAATAAAAATCAAACCTGTAATTCAGTCCTTGATATAACAAAAAAAAATAGTGCCAGCTAAAAACTTTTGTAATACTCCTATTCTCCGTTTGAAAAATCCAAAAAAAAATATGTTTGTGCAAGATTTGAGGGCTGTAAGCAATGCAGTATTACCAACTTTTCCTGTGGTTCTAAATCCAGCAATGATAGTTGCATACCACCTATAGCATTACATTTTTCTTTAATACATCTCTGTTCAGCGTTCTTTTCTGTAACTGGTCATCCTGAAGGTCAGTTTCTGTTTACTTTTACTTATAAAGGACAGCAGAGTAGATGGACACAGTTGCCGCAAGGATACACTGAATCTCCTTCATTATTTTCTCAAATTAAAAAAAATATTTAAAGGATGTGACATTTCCAGGTGGGTCTGTGTTAGTGCAATATGTAAATACTCTACTAATAGCATCTGATTCTTTTCAGCAGTGTTAGCAAGATATTCTACATCTTTTAACTATCCTTGCAGAAAATGGACACAAAGTCTCAAAAGAAAAATTACAGCTATGGTCATCTCAGGTACGTTATCTTGATCATTTAATATCTCAGGGTAGGATCTTACAATAGCTGTCCCTCATTCTGTATCATCTTTCTTACTTAAAATGAAACTCAGTCCTTTTTCACTGCACATCTAACTAAATATGAACTTGCACTTCTTTCTGATCCATCTGTTTCTCTAATACTCTGCTCTGTTCTAAATCTAGCATCTTTGCTGAGAATGATAAAGAACATGATTTTGTGTGTGACTAATTATCTGCTTTCTTCTAGAAGGGACTTAAAGGACACCCCTATGCACAATTCCAAATTAAATCTATTTGTGGATGGTATATGTGAAAGAGTTCAAAATGAAGATTTGGTTGCAAGAATAATATTTTGCTTTAACACAAAGGAATTAGATGTTCTTTTGTTGTTAAAAAAATATTGATTATAAGTAGTTAATTGGAGTGCCCATCAAAAGGGTATTGATACTATGTCAAAAAAGGACTTTGTGTAAATTACATGTGATTTTATTGCAAAAATCTAACAGTAATGATGTATTTTACTTTAAAATGTCAGTTCTCCAAGCTGAAGCATCACAGGGAGAAGTTCAGAGGTGGCTCAAGGATGGATGTATTAAATCCCCTGAAGGAATATGGTGACATCCTGATGGCCGACTGGTGGCACCTGCCTCCTTGCTACTTTACTTGGTAAGGGCATATCATTTACTGGCCCATGCAGGTAAGACAGCTTTGCTTAATCTAATTACCCAATGTTGGTATGCCCCTCATGTCTCATCTTTGATACTTCAGTATGTTAATTATTGTGCAATATGCTTAGAGCATAATATTAGCAAATATGCAAACATTATGGCTGCATGCACCTAGGGGAACTTTTGTTAATATACAGTAATTTACAATATGTATTAGTAGTGATTTGTATGTTTTCTGCATGTGTGGAAGCTTACCCATGTCACAAATCAGATTCTGTAAATTTGGTGCTATCAATAGTGACCAGAAAATGCAAATTTATTTTTCAAAGTTGAGGCTTCACTGTCCCAACCATCTGTAGTTATCTACATTAGTAGAGAGGGTTAATAAGATCCTTTAAAAAAAAAAAAAAAAATAAATATTTGTACTGAAACAAACCTTAAATGGTCAGCCACTTTGAATTATCTAAGGAAATTGAGTACCTATGAGATATTAATGGGAATACCCATGGCCTTTCCAGCTGCTCCCCCTGTGTCAAATGAAAAATTAACTCTAATGGATGATGTAATGTTAATGTGCTGTAAGCAACGTGTCCATCTCTTACAGCAGTATCATAGAACTGTACGAGAAGCTCTTCCTCAACCTCCTGACCAGCCCTGTCACTAACTGCAGCCAGGTGATTAGCTTTATGTGAAAACTTTCCAGAGAAAAAACTATTTGAGCCTGAGGTGGAAAAGCCCTTTCCAGGTATTCCTCAGCACCCTGACTGCAGTCCACTGCACAGGACTACCAACCTGGATTCACTCATACCACTGTAAAAAGACCTGTCATGTAGGGGCCCCAAAATCGAAGTATGAGGGATGAATCATCTGCCCCAGTGAAGATTTAAGGTGAAAATCAACTCAAACAACACTTCATGATGAATCCTGTGACAACAGGTACTTTTGCTTTTTTGTTGTTGCTGTTTCCTTTTATAATCTGGTTGAGAGAAAATAGTTTCCTGTTGGTTCTTTGACAATATGCTGTAGACTTAAATGTGACAAACTGTTGGGTGTGTTTGCATTTACCTCATCATTCCAGAGCAGGGATTTCCATGATTCCAATTCCTGCATCACAGGTAACACTTAAAAAAGCTCTTAGTGATACTAATCTAACCTGGGTAATGTGACTAATTTATTTCAAAGGTTGTGTCTCTTCAGCTTGCCACCACAAATCATGGAGACATATTATGCCAAAAATGGGACTGTGACAGTGGAAATCAGCAAATGTAATGCACTAGACATGAAAATGTGTTAAACTCTTTACAGTTAAAAATCTACGACTGGGGGCATGGCATGGGCATGATAGAGGATTGTTACATTTGTGGTGATTGTGCCTACCCCTGGTTACCCACAAACTGGTCAGGGTGTTGTTTTGTGTGTTATATTACTCCCAGTATTCTGCATTTTGAGAACCCTCCAGCAGGTAGACTGAAAATTAAGTGGGCAATCCACTGGCTGGAGCAAGTATTTTTAATTTTTACTCCTGGGTATGGACTGCAAAGGGCAATGCTTGAAATCACCAAGCTTGCTCAAATTATTCAGGAGATAGCAAACCATATTTAACATCATATCAGAATGGCAAATCAAGAAATGACTGAAATGCGAACTGGGATGTTACAGAATTGAATGGCACTCGATGTAATGCTTGCTGCAAAAGGGGTCATGTGCCCTCATAGAAAGTCGTTGTTTTCATATTAGTGATTATCATGATGAACAAGAAAAGTTGGCCAATTTCATGGAGCAGAGGGCCAAAGATCTGGACAGCACTTCTGAACAACAGACACTTTTTGGATGGTTGGGCAGTGTATTTGGTAACCCGGGAACTAGCATATTACAATGTATCATTACAGCAATTGGTATTATTCTTTTGGTTGTTTTAATATTTTCTCTTTTAAAAGCTGTAAACACAAAATGCTTAATCTCATCTTCACGTGAAATGCCAGTTATACCTGATAATAAACTTAAGGTGAATAAAAATTCAATTTGTGCAAATGATAAATATTATGATGCTGAAGCCTATCTTATCAAATTTAAAGAAAACAAAATATAATTGTGTATTGTATGACACTGATAGTGTTAAAGGGGGGATTTCTTAGGAAAAATGTATTCCTCATGAATATTCTTTACAAAACACATATTAACTTACAGCTTCTTCACAAATGAGTTAAACAAAATATTTATTTTTGGTTCATGTTAAAAATAATATGTAGTATAGATAAATTGTTATGCAAACCACAGATACTTATTGTAGTTTTTAAATGTTTCACAACTGCATTCTTATATAAATCTATAAGTGCATTAATAGATGACTGAAGGTAAAGAAAGTGCTGAAGGAAAGAAATAACATAATATGAAAGAGATTTTGTTTTATGTGAACTCTGACCTCCCTAGGCCAGGGATGAGTAGTTAGGTAGTTAAAGGAATGTTGGGGGGAATAGCATGTAGTGGTACTAAAAGATACAAGGTCAAAAAACAAGACAGGTTGCCAGGCCAGGTGGCTTGTGTTCTTAAAACATTATTGTTACTAAAACATAGTTGTTAAACATTTACATGCATTACTAAGTAAGAAGCACAAGGGTCTGCAGAGATCCTATTTGTTAACTAATATGAAACGTCAAATTCTGCATGCACATTACTGATAAAAAATGTATAAAAACTGTATGTTTTTGCTGCTTGGTGAAATTGATATGAAAGCTTTGTGAAGACAATCTCACAGTACTGACATCTGGTTGATTTGAATAAAAATCCTGAAGAGTTATTCTTGAGTCAAGACTAACAGGTCCATTTTTATTATTTATGTATATTTTAATTGCACTATAGCACCTTGAAAATAGGTCATGTAGAAATAACATAAGAATATTTGGTCTCCCGGAGGAAATAGAAGGGAAAACCATGACAAATGTATTATCATCCTGGCTTCCCAAAGTCCTGGATTTACAAGAGGCAATATTTTTCAACATAGAAAGGGTACATTGGTCCTTAGCTACTATATCTTCTTTAAAGAATAAATCAACTTTGAGGTCCACAATTGTCAGATTTTTCTCCTCATAAGATAAGTTAATTCTCAAAACTGCATGGGTTAAGTCTCCTGTTAGAATTGATGACATAATTATTCATTTTGACAATGATTATTCAACTTCAGTTATTTCCAAAAGGAAATAATTTCTTCCCCTTGTCAGAGAACTGAAGAAAAAGCAATTTAAAGCTCACTTATTGTTTCCCACTAGACTGAAGGTTTTACTCCCTGACTAAACAAAGATTTTTGAAGACTTAGATGCAGCAGATTCCTTTTTTAAAACCAGCAACATCCTTGTACAAACTGAAGACATGGATTGGATTGGCTCTTCCCTTAAGAGGCATGCTGAGAGACCTGGGTGGAAGACAAATGAAAGAAAGAAAGAAGAAACTAAAAGATAAATAACTATAGTTTCTTTGAATGATTTATATTAATCTTCATTTTTCAGCTTCTTTTACTTTTATTTCCACATTCACATAGAACTTTGGATTATTTGTTCAAAATACAAAGGTAATCTTGGATCTTTCAACAGTAAAGTAAATCATTTTTGACTTATTCACTTATTATGTCTCTCATTTTGTTATATTCCTTAGTCATAGTTAGGTGTTGCTTTCTCCTTATTTCTTTTGGTAGTTTTTTTATTTATTTACATGAACTAATTTTTCTATAGTTAGTAGCTTTATATCATGTCTCTTTTATAGTTTAATAGAATGGTACTTGTTGTAGATCCAAGTTTCCCTTTTTAAATTACAAAAATGATTTATTTGATTATTTATATGTAATTTCTACTTCATAATGCTTTTAGCTCATATCACAAATTTGAACACTCTCTTCTTTTTCTCATTGACTTTTCTTTACTTCTTATCTGCATTTATATAATATATTTGTCTCCCTCCTTTATCCCTTGTTTACTTCATAATGTCTACAGTTTGCTTCCATAAAGCATTTGTAGTGATATGGGGTATTTTATAGGCATGTCCTTGTCTTTGTTGTAATGTTGTTAGTCTTATTGTACTTTCATTGACAGATGCAGTTGAAATGCCTTTGTCTTGCTATTGTAAGACATGCGCTGCTTGTGCAGGGTTGATTCCATTTGCTTGATTTGGACTCCGTGTCTTGGTAATTGCTGTGCTCTGTGTGGAGTGGTGTTATGTGGGTGTTAAATCTTTGTGGTTGGTTGGGGTTATGTATGTGAAGGTTTGCTGTTATGTTATGACAGTTGTTTGCTTGTTTGGGTTCTTTTGTGGTGTGTTTTTTGATGGTTTCTGTGGCAATGGGGATGTTGAGCTATCTTGTGGTCTCTTGTTTTCTGGTGTGGATTCTGGTTTGGTTGTGGGGGGTTTCAATGTTTGTTTTGAGCTATGGGGCTTCTGCTTTGACTGAGTGGTGAAAGTTGTCTCTGCTGGTCTGCAAGCTTCTCTGATGAGATTAGAAGTGAAGCTTTGCGATTTTGCGTTCTTTAGTTTTCAAGTTTCCTACTGAGTTTGCAAGATGCCCATTTTTTTTTCTTTTAAGTGTAAACCTGCTGATGTTGCTGGTATCTTAGCAACAATAAACAGAAAGGGGCAATTATCTTCAATTTATGATAGGTGCAGATCTTTTTTTAATGTCAAACTTTGTCATTGTGATATATAATGCACAGAGCTTACTCTTGTAGTAAATGTTACGTCTGGAGACTCATATTAGATTATATTAATTTTTATTTAAATAACATCACTTTTTACAATTTATAAACCTAAACAACTACATTTTAAATGTACTATAAGAATGGGCATTTTGATAATACTTTATTCAGTAATATGAACATGTATATATTTTTCTATTTTTTAATCATTTCATCATTTCTTGCTCAGATTACTTCTCTGTTATTTTTTGTTTTGCAGTTTTTTTATTAGGTGTACAAATAGAATATAAAGGAGATAATGTCATATAAATGGGACATTGCATTACAGTAATTCATTTTCCCTTCTTTAAAAATGAGAAGTGAGGGAAACTTATGAATCCTGTATTGTTATATTTGATCTTATGTGCAGCTATATTTTTACGGGTCTATATTAGAATCATGAAAGCTTACTTTTGTGAATACAAAGTAATTGACACATAAATGTCAAAATCCTAAAACAGCGAAGAGTGAAAAAAGCAAATTCGGAATGTCGAACGTCTTTTTTTTTGGCCAGCAGGGTGATCATGGGGATGAGGAAATAAATCCTTTTCCCTACTGTAGTGCAGTCTCAGAGTTGATATATTTAAGTAGGGGGGTGTGGGGGGTGCAGGGGGGCTTGCCACCCTGCAAAAATGTTTTATAAAGTGTTTTTCCTTAGGTTTGTTCCATTAGGTTTACCTTACCTGTATGGTGCTGTTGCTTCTGGGAATACATTCAACATTGTCATTTTCACTTTTTTCGTCCTTCACTGTTTTTGGATTTTGACAGTTATGCATTTATTACTTTGGATTCACGAAAGTAAGCTTTTGTGATTTTAATATAGACCCATTTTTTTACAATGTATTTAAAACTTTATTGACATTTTTATTATTTATTGCTTGTTATTAATGAGAAATTGTCTTTGATCTTTAATTTTAGTGTCACAACATTAATAGTTAATGATAATTTGCTGTGGTTTGAATACAATTGCAGTTTTCAGTTATATGAGATTTTTCTTTTTGTGCTTATAGAGAATCCTGTGTGAGGTCTGATTTTCTAATTCTTTTGTTTATTTCATTTTTTCTATGTTATATAGCATTAACTTAAAGTTTGATAATGACAGATAGGACACACTCTCATATTTTGTTTTCTTGTTTGATGGGTGGGATTGTTTGTTTAGTTAAGCTGTGCAAACAATGACTTTTAGAGTCCATGGAGTATTTACATTTTTTTTATTTATATGGTCAGTGTTTATGAAACCTATATTTTTGTCTTGGGATCTACTATTAATATTTTCATCTATAAGCTGAATTTTCAGAATTTCAAGATAGACGCAGTTTGTACTTAAACAGTTCTTGTTTTCTAAAGTGATTCTAAATCTGAACTCTAATGTGATAGTCGTGACATCTGTTTCTATAGCTTTGTGACATATTGTTAATGTGGGTGTATATCACATAATCAAAATCCCAAAACATCGAACACCATAACTTGGAATGTTAAAAAGTGATATAATCAAAAGCTCAGAACAGCAAATTTTTTTCCCAGGGAAAAAATGTGCTGTTCCGAGAAACACACACACAACACAAGCACACCAAAAAACAATAATCCAAACATATACACTTAATCCTACTTCTAACCCTACACTAAACCGTACCTACACTACTATCTATCTATCCACTTACCTTAACTCAAACCCTAACCCTAAGGTCCGTAACTATTGTACACTCACCTTACCTGCTCCCTAACCCTAAGGTCCCTAACTATCGCACATTCACCTTACCAGCTCCCTAACCCTAAAGTCCCTAACTATCGCACACTCACCTTACCCGCTCCCTAACCATAAGGCCCCTAACTATCACACACTCACCTTACCCGCTCCCTAACTCTAAGGTCCCTAACTATCCCATTCCCACACTCACCTTAACCCAGCCTGTTCGCACACTTACCTTAACCCGGTCCGTAACCTTCGCACCACAGTGGAGGAAATAGCAAAGTGGCAGAAACAGCCCACCGAATTCTTTCCCTGGGAAATAATTCGATGTTCTGCAGCTTCGCTATTTTCAGTGTTCGCTGTTTTGGGTTCGATATTATAACATTCGACATTTTACAACTTCGATGTTATAATATAGACCTGTTAATGTTATATGTTAAATGCATTTCTTTAAAAATTAATGGTTTAAACAATGGTTGTAAAAGAAGGAACTTAAATTTTTAAAATCATTCAATTTTCAGATTGTTTTTCTCCAAGACACTCATTTACTTCAGACTGACATAGATAGGCTTAACACTAAATTATATACTGTTCTAGTTACTTATCATTATAATCAGAAAAAAGAGGGGTAGCTATTTTATGGAGAAATACTTTACCTATGCCTAAGGTAATTAGTTCTTATAAGGATGATAAAGGATTATTTTGCTCAATTACACTAGAAATTAATAGGACACTGTATACTTTTAACAATTTATGCTGGATTTCTGGGATAGGGATTAGAACTATTAAACAGCAGTTAGAATTGATACTTCAGAATTCAAAAGGTAGCATCACACTGGTGGGAAATTTTAACTGTATCTTAAAAGTGGATGACACTAATACTACTAAAAAGAGGAAAATAACTGCTTCAGTCAAAGAATTATTAAAATTCATAGATTTAAGATTATAGATTGCATTTCTGAGATATGTCTTTGAGATGCATTAAAAGCATACTTATATGGAAAATTACATATTGGTGCACTTCTAAGAAAAAATAATTGGATAAAGAATGAATTGATTTACAAAGATAGATAAGTTAAAACCTGATAGCCAGAAAGCAAATACAAATCTGTTAAAACAGATAAGAAAGTTGAATGATAAACATTTGGAAATCATAAATCATAAAACTTTGATTAATCCGGAAAGGACTACATTAGTTAATTTTTCTGTTAATCCTAAGTCTATTCATACGATGGCAATTAGAACAAAAATAATTAATAAATCCAATCACATTAAAGAAGTTTTCTCCACTAAAAAGAAGAAAAAGGTCACTGATTTGGAAGATATTTTGCCTGAATTTAATACTTATTTTAGTACCTTAAACCATAACTATTCTATTATGGATTCTGAAGAGGAAATTAAAAAATTCTTAAAAACAATATAAACTATTTTACATACTGAATTAAAGGCTCAAATCAACAAATTAAAAGCTAACAAAGCCATTGGCAATGATGGTATCATCCCAGAACTTTATAATTGTTTGGAAAAAGACACCTTAATCATACATTTTAAAGTTTTTATATTAACTTAAGAATTAGAAAAAGATTTCCCCCTTCTTGGAAATATACTCTTATTTCTCCAGTATTAAAAGCCAACAAGGATCCAGTTAAATGTTTCTCCGACACATTTCTTTATTAAATATGGACTATAAAATATTTATGGCTACACGTTAATAGCTTAAAGCAATTTCTTCCATCCTTAATTAATGATGATCAAACTAGTTTCATTTTAAACAGAAATTCTTATGACAATATTAAGAGGACATTAATATTAATTGACTTTGCAAATAGAATAAATGAAAAGTTCACATTAGTAAGTTTAGATATTGACAGAACTTTTGATTCAGTAAATTGGAATTATGTTTCCATGGTTCTTGAAGAAAGTAACTTTTCTAGTAATTTCATTAATCTTATTAAGTTTCTTTATGAAAACACTTATACATATGTTAAAATAGGATCACAGACATCTAACTCAATTAAGATTTCCAAAGGAACTAAGCAAGGTTGTCCCCTTTCTCCTTTACTTTTACTTTAGTCATTGAGACATTTGCTAATTTAATTAGATATTCCCCACACATTAAGACATTTCACTTAGGCAATAATTTGGTATCTAAAATCTAATTATTTTCAGATATTTTACTGATGCTGAATGAATGTAATAATTCACTTTTTGCCCTCCTTAAAGCTATGGAAACATTCCAGAAAAAAAATCTAGCCTTGATTTTAATGAAAAGAAAACAAAAATTCTACCTATAAATTATAATTTTAATGTTATAGAAAATATATTTAATTAATATATTGTCCAAGACAAGAAGATGAATTATTTAGGAATAACTATCATGGATAACATCAATAAAATTATATCTATTAATTTTGACAATAGTTTAAATTCTATAAAACATCTAATAAATAAACAGAATAATCTTTTTTTACAATGGATGAGAGGCTCTCATTAATCAAAATGATAATCTTGCCAAAATTCTATATTATATTTAATCATTATCCCCCCAAAAAGTTGTATAAAATAATTTAATTCTTTAATTTTAAAGTTATTGTGGCATCCAAATAAACCTAGAATAGCTTTAAATCACCACCCAAAAAGATTGGTTTTCAGGGGGTAATGGTTTACCAGATCTAGAGATGTATTCTGTATCCTGTATTATTAAAACAGTTGTCCTTTGGACTAATAACTCTTATACTGCTAAATGGAAAGAATCCCAAGATAGCCTTTGCTCTCAAGTTAATTGCCCCACATTTTCACATTTTTGCTTAATATTAAATAATTCCCTGTTTTGGTATTAAAAACAATGTATTTAATAACACTAATCAAAGTATTAATTCTTCTTATATTACTATTATAATTAATATTCTGAGAAATTTTATATACAGAAATCCAGTGTACAGAGCTTGTTTTTTCTTCATTTTCCAATAGCTTTTACTCAAAATAATATTTCTAATTTAAACTTACACATTATGAGATCCTTTAAAAAGAATAGTTTATTACATTGGTTTCAATTAATGGATAAATAAACACTAGTCACTCCTCAATATATATTTAATAAGTTTAGTTTGGATAAAGGCATTTGGTTGCATGTGCAAAACTGCAGACAATTTATGGAAAGTAGATTTAAAATTATGCAGATAAATATAAGAAGTTCTATTCCTAAACTATTTGATTTATTATCTCTTCTGGTGTACTAGGGAATATCTGGGAAATGACTTCTATCTAAAATATATAAAGTGATTTGAACAGAAGTGGATTATATTAAAGAAAGCTATTGGAACTATTTTAAACATATAAATAATATTCCGCATGAACATATTTAAATCCTTTTGGGATTAAATGAATAATTTTTTAGTCCTTTTTCTCAGATAACTTTTCTTTATCCAAATCATTGGTGTTGTTTAATTCCCCTGTATCAAAGAGTGTTATGAAACAGATACTATATATATATAGTCTTATGGAGCATCCTATCATCTGGAAGAAAAGTCATAACAAGAAATTGGAAAAGTGATTCTTCTCTGTCTTTTGATGAATTTTCTAATATCATGAATGAAGTATGTCATGTAGAACTTATGACTATCAAATCAAGAACTCATAGAATCACTTCCACATACATTTCCTGGATGAAACTAAAATAACTTTTAAATGAACAATAGTTGAATATTTGTTCTAGAATATCTGTTAAACACTGAAAAATTACTGCTTGTTATTTAAATAGTAGACACTTTTGTAAATAATTACTTTCACTTTTGTTTTTTATTTTTACTTTTTTATTCATGTCATCTGTTTTTCTTCTTAAATTAAATGTTATTATTTGTTTATTTATTCAAAATCAAAATCAATATTTTTTTAAAAGAACTTCAAGACAAATAAGTATGGATACTACATTGTAGTAGTCCATATGGGTGTAAATGACCAGGCTGGAAAAAACATGCAGAGAGAAATGTATGAGTTCTCCATGCATGTCACAAATAGGTGAAAGACTCTGGTATTAAACAGAATCATACCTTCACCAAAAATTATGCTGCAGTACAAGGAAAAATTTATGTCAGTGATTGGCTAAATAACTCGTATTGTAAGGGGATCCAGTATGTGTCAATGTGGGAAAAACTGCTACACAGCCCAACTTTCTTTGCCAAGGACATCTTGCATCTCTTATTCCAGTGCTTCTACATACTGGCTAAAGCCTGTGTTGTCACTAAAAAATACAGCTATGTAATATTCAAATATAAAAAGTCATAAATAAAGCACTAAACAATATCAGTTTGACACTGCTCAACACTAGGAGTCTAAATAACAAAATACCTGACTTTGTAACCCTCCAGCATTTGGTTAACTTCATTAAAAATAGTTTTTCATCAAGCACAATTTTAGCCCTGGTGGAAAGTGTAGTAAAATACACATATTTTTTAATGTTAAAAGACCACATTAGCTCAAAGTAGATTTCCAGAGCCTCACTAACCAAACTTAGAGATTCAGTTCACTCTAAATAAAATAACAATAAAATACAGAAGTATGTATAAGAAACTCCTTTGAATTATATTAAAATGAATTGGGATGATAAAACATTATTTCATCATCATCATCATCATCATCATCATCATCATCATCATCAGCCCCCTTTTTCTCATTTTTCTACATGGGGTTGGGGTATAATATTAACCATTGCCAACTCTTTCAATTCAGTGCCACACTCCTGCCTTCTTCAACACTCATGCCTGAATGTTGCAGATCTTCTTTCATAGAATCCATCCACCTCTTTGCTGGATGTCCTCGCTTTCTCTTACCTTCTTCCTGTATGTGCCAAATATTCCTCACCAGATTGTCTTCTGCTTTTCCAAGCCACCGTAATCTGTTCTCTTTGATCTTTACTGCAATTGGACCTACTTTGGCTTCTGCTCTTATGTCCTCATTTCTTCGTCTGTCCCACAGTGTGCATCCTACCACCTTTCTCAGGGACTTAATTTCCATCACCTCTAGCTTCTTCAACTGTTCTGCCTTTATTGCCCAGGTTTTTGTACCATACAGTAGTACTGGTCGCACCACTGTCTTGTATACCTTACTTTTCAGCTTCTTTGACATTCTTCTGTCATAGACTACACCTGATACTCTATGCCAGTTGGCTGCAGCCCCTCTGATTCTAGCTTTGACCTCTTCATTCAGTATACCCTTCTCCTTAACTATTCCTCCCAGATACTTGAAGCTCTTTACCTGTTCCACTATCTTCCCTTCTATCTCTGTTCTCAGCTTCTTCTGATTTCCCCAATTTGCTGCCATTACCACCATCTTATCCTTGCTTAGTTTCATCCCATGTGCCTTCGATTTGCATTCCATTCTTCTATCCTTTTCTGAAGCTTTAGCTCAGAGACTGGCTGTACTGCCACATCATCTGCATACAGCAGGTTTGTTGATCCATCCCCTCCAACTTGTTTGCTAATGTAGTCCATCACCAGTATGAACAGCAGTGGGCTCAGAGCTGAACCCTGATGTACACCCACACCCACTGGGAACCCCTCTGTGAGGCCAAACACTGTCCGTACTTGAGTCATTGAGTCCGTGTACATAGCCTGCACTAATTCTAACAATGTTTCTGGGACTTCAAACCACCACAGTACTGCCCAGATCAGCTTTCTTGGGACCTTGTCATATGCTTTCTCCAAGTCTAGGAATGCCCAGTTGGACTCTCTCCTCATCTTTAGCTTTTTCTCAAGTATCTGTCTCAATGCAAACATTGGGTCAGTTGTACTGCATCCTGAACTGAATCCAAACTGCTCATCTCCCAGCTTACATTCTACTACTCTGTGTATCAGTTTATCAAGCACCCTCTCCAGAACTTTCATGCAATGTGATAGCAGTTTGATGCCTCTGTACTGCCCACATTTGTGGATGTCCCTTTTGTTCTTGTACACTGGCACAAAAATGCTTATTCTCCAGTCATCTGGATATGCCTTTCTCTCCACACTGCTATTAGTACCCTCAAGAGCCATTTCTCCCCTATCTCACCCAGCATCTTTATCATATCTGACAGCAGTTGCATCTGAGCCTGCTGCTTTCCGTGACTTTATCGTCCATAGTGCTGTTCTTACTTCTTCTAGGGTGGGCTCCTCTTCTTCTCTCATCGTGGGCTGTTTCTGTGGCAGTATAGCTTCTGTGGGGTTTTCTTCATTCAGAAGCTGCTGGAAATACTCCTTCCATCTGCCTTTGATGTCCTCTGGGCTGGTGAGCAGGTTGCTACTGGCAACCCTTATGAAGGGTGTCTGATTATCTTCTTTATCTTTCTGTCTTTGCCTTGCAACTGGATATAGTTTCCTTGCACCCTTTACTGAGTCACTTTCCAGAGGTTGGTACAGTGCCTCCGATGCCCTATTCTTTGCTATTGCAACTTCTTTCTTAGCTTCTTTGTTAGCCAACCAGTAGTCCTACCTAGCCTGGTCAGTCTTTTCTGTCTCCCACTTCTGCCTGCACTCCTTTTTTCTTTTGATGACTTCCTGGATTTCTGCATTCCGCTACCAGCTTTCCGTATGTACCTTATTTCCATAACTGGCTCAGCCGCATATCTTTTCTGTAGTCCTAACACATGCTGTTTTTAGGTGCTGTCATTCTTCTTCAATTCCACCTATTTCTTCCTCTTTTTGGGATGCTAGAGCCCTGAGTAATTCCGTGAACTATTGTGCTTTCTCTCAAGTCATCTTCCAGGTCTTCAGCCTGGTCTCTGTTGATCTTTTAGTCTTCTCTGACCACTGCTTGCAGCTGATTGTGGTAACTAATTGTTTATGCTGTGGGCCAACTGTTTCACTGGGGATGACTTTGCAATCATGGATTTTGCACAAGTGCTTTTCCTTACTAGGAGGAAGTCTACCTGAGTTGCATGTTGCCTACTCTTGTATGTGATCTTGTGACTGCCTCTCTTTCTGAACCATGTGTTGTCTACTATCCAGCCATTTGCCAGACAGAAGTCTAGAATGGCTTCTCCTTCTTTATTCCTGTTGCCCCACTTATGTGAACCTAGGCAGTCCTCATATCCTGTTCTATCTGTCCCGATATGTGCATTCTAGTCACCCATTATCAACACCAATTTATGTTGTTCTGCTTTATCTAGTAGGTCTTGCAACTGCTGTTTGAATGCACTCTTTTCCTCACTATCACAACCCTTCTGTGGGGCATAGGCTGAGATTATGAATACTGCCCTATCATTACACTGGAGTCTGACTGCCATGAGTCTGTCATTAATTCTAATGATATCCCCTACTGCCTTCTGAAACCTCTCTCTCACCACAATTCCTACACCATTTCTAGCCTGCCCTCCACCTGAGTAGTAGACTCTGGATCCCAAGCCAAGTGGGTTTGCTGCACAGCCCTTCCATCTCATCTCCTGGATACATAGGATGTCCAGCCTCCTCCGTATCATCATGTCATCCACTTCCAAGCTGCATCCTGTCAGTGAACCTACATTAAGCGTAGCAATTCTCAGTTCATGTTTGGCAGGATGGTTGATTTTATATCCAGCTTTCACTCAACAGAGCTATCCTAGGTAACCCAGGCTGGACAACTAGACACCGCCCAGCCAGTAGCTTATTGACCCAGGGATGCTGGGCTTTATGGCAGGCACACACTGGCCAATAGGGGCACATTTACCACTCCCACTGTTAGCATGGGTCCCTGGCATGGGTCAGAATAGGCCGGGTACTCAACCCACTTATCACCAGTAACTACCCATGCCCATTTTTGGTGACATTAGTCAACATGACCAAATCACCTATAGCCATATTTTACACCATTGAGTGGCTAGCCCCGCCACGACATGCAGTCTGTGATCTGTGTTTTCCTATCTTGTGGATACTGCGCACCACAGTAGATGCCCAAAGCGATTGGTCTGTACAACTCTTCCCCCTATAGGGCACCATTTAGAGTCTGTGCTGCTGCCCACAGCTCCATTCATTGGTGAGTTTGAGATGGAAACACTCAGCATGTTTTTTGGACATGGGAGAACCCCATGGAGACACAGGGAGAACATGCAAACTCCAAACAGGCATTGGTTGGAGGTCAGGATCAAACCTTGTACCTTGTGCATGGGAAGTGAAGACCTTAACCACTAAGCCAAGTAAAACATTATGTAATGAAGGAAAATGTATGCATATAAAAAAAACCTTTTCTTACAATGATGGTCCCCCTTCAAACCCTAACCAGTCTGCCTTTTTTTTATTTTACAACTTGGTTTCTCACATCCTCAAAACACTGGCAACAGAAATTGCATTGTTAATGCCAGGAGGTTGGGTTGCATTCAGTAACAGCTGACACCTCTTATATTCTAATGTATTTTCCCACCCCCTCCCCTAGGAGAAATACCAACTTTATCTATAATAAAAAACAAAAAATCTTTTAAAGGTGTCACATTGAGTAGAATGTTTATAAAACACATTGCTAATAACTTTCTTTTTTATATTGTTCTGGTGCTGGTATATCCTTTAGTTCAACTTTATATAATTCTATAATGTGGTCCCAAAGTTCAAGTATAACTGTAACCCCCAAAATGTTGGTACTGCTAGTAGTTATGCAAATAAATTCTATGCTCACCTAGAAAATCATACAAATATTACAACCCTTACCAAAATCAAACAAAATGTGAGCTATAAGAGCAAACTAGCCTAGTGGTCCACATGCATAAACAGTACAATAAAAGGAAAAAAAATTGTAGAATGCACAGCAGAAACTAGAGCCCTCAAATCTAGGCCAATATCAGAAGATTATCCCAAGTGTGGAAAAATACCCTCAGGAAAACAAAAGCTTCCCATGCGCTTTGGCAGGCATTGGAATTTAAGAGTAATTACAAATCCTTAGTTAATTGCACAAGAAAGTTATGAAATGACATCCAACAGTGCTCTGGAGACATTCATAATCACACTTCCTGTGCAAACTTTACCCCAGACACATCTATGCAAACCCATATATACCAAAGGATCTCAACCTCCCTATCATCTCTAAAAACACTTGTTAAAAGTACTCTTTAAATAAAAAAAATGCATCCTCTATGGAACTTGATAACACACCAGGTAGGCTGATGAAAACAACCAAACATGTACTGATGGACTTGCTCCTAAAACTGCTTAACCTAAACTTATCCACCATATTTGCCCCTGTGGTTTGGGGTATACCAGGGTTGCCTTACCATAGACCCTAACAACCACAGACCCATCAGCCTGACAAGCATCATCTTGAAGGACATGGAAACGGTATTAACAAACCTGATAAAATATGATATAAAAGCTGATGAGACATGACCCCCAGCAGTTTGGCTTTGTTAAGGTTGATCCTGTTTACAGAAATCTGGTGAATTTGTGAGAGGGTAATATGTCGAGTGTACTATGACATATATGGACATTAATAATTAATAATTTTATGTCTCCCACCATAGAATTTCACACCATACTCCATACTCCTTAATAGCATGTAGGTCTTGGTTTTGAAAATATGAACATATGCATGAAATTATGAATATTAAGTGATGAACAATAATTAATTTTTCCACTGCAAGATATCCTAGATTAATAATCTTAGTGTTGTTTTGTTAACAAATCCTTGCCATTCCTAATTCTGCCCATTATTAGCTGGTAAGTTACTTAGTCAAAGAAGCCAGACCCAAAAAAAGAATTGGATGCCATAAGGAGCCATGGGTGTTAACTGAAATTATACTTTCACAGGCGCTATAGGCTTGAGTGAGTTAATAAGGTACAAAATAGACACCTGTCCATAAGGGTGATAGGATGCCATTCTAATCTCCCTTAGAAAGTACAGCACCAAAATTTGTAAGTCATGAGAAATATCTAGCAAAGTCAAAGAATAAGATTTAAAGGGAGCATATAATGACTGTACTGGAACTCAGCCAGTACTGTATTTCAGTACTACAGGTAATACTTATCCAAGCATACCTGAATACGTTATATCAACAGAATATGGTGAAATATGTTTACTAGGGTTGCATTTAGTTAATTGGTTTGTTGTTTTTTTTTTTTTTTTTCAAAAAATGATTTGCATTGCATATTGTTAATTAAAACAAGTATAGGTGGTGGAGATAGATTGCTAAGTGGGAATAAGGACTTTTCTCCACTGTTTGCACAACCTGAAAATTAGAATATTTAGATATGCATGATTAGGAGTACAGGGTGCACGATCCTGTTTTTCTGGTCTGTTCTGTTAAATTGTGGTGTCACACTACAGTGGGGTAATGAAAATGTCATTTTTCCTCATTTTTATCTGTTGTGTAAGCTTGGTGTTGGTATATTTAGAAATGTAGAGGTATGGGCAGTACAGTGGAACTGCCCCTGCAAATACTTTTATTTATTTGTTTGTCTGGTTGTTGGGTCAGGACTCATTTGATTAGATTTAGTTGAATGAATTCTGATAAACTATGCACTCAGTTTGTCACTACATATGCATTTAATAAGTACTAAACACCTGCTGAGAACTTCAAGCCAATACTATGTACAGTATTTTAGCAATTGATATTTACCTTGAATAGCCTGAATCTAAGAGCTCCCAAAATGAGATCTTTGCACAGCATTAATGTCTTTCTTTCTTTTCTTTTCTCTATAGAAGTATAGAGTTGTCTTGTTTGGACATAGTATACATAACATCAATGCTCTTTGATAATATGCAAGTTAGCTGGATTTTCAGATGAAGAAAACACAAAGAATACATCTGATATGAGATTCCAAAAATAAAACTGCATGTGTTCTGACAAAAAAAGTAGAACCCCATTGAGGCTTGAACTACCATGCACATCAAAAAAAAACATCAAGAATGGACAGTTAAATTGTAACTTCTTGTGCAGAATCAAGTGCCAGTAACATGCCTTTCCCTACCATAGTTAGTTTAGCTGGAAAAACAAAACTTGTGTCAATTTCCCCCAATAATTTGAGTGCAGCAAAAGATTTCTAGGGTGTCATGTCTACTGGGTGAAGATCTGAAAAACAAACGGGTAAGTCTGCTTTGCCAGTCTTGCAGCATCTTATTTTAATGACTTCCAAGAAAAAAACTAGTCTGGGCCAGTGGATTTAGTACATTAACTAGAGCTAAGCATAAAACTGAATTTGATCGATTTAGAGTGGAAGTTTGATGATAACCTACTGAGAACCGCTGATTATTTAATGGTTCATATATCTTACCCTTATTTTGGGTAAACATTTTACTGTCTAATAATGACTGATATTATTGAAAAGAATCAAAATACTTTTGTAATTGAGAAAGTTGAAAGTTAATGCTTGCACTTTTGGCATCTATTATTTATATGCTAGGGAACTGTGACATACATTTATCATTTAAATTTTCTAATGTCTTCACATAACTGGTGTAAGTTCTGAACAGATAACTCCAAGTACTCCATTGTGTCAGTTATTTCTTCATTCAGTTGTGATCTGTAGCAAACTGAAGTACAACTGAATGCTTGGTATTTCACAAAAAAAGTGGTTTTGTCAGTAAAAGAGTTTTACTGTGGACTATGGTCCTCCGTTCACTTGGAATATAGACTGTTTTGAGGTTGTAGTTGAAGAGTGCCTCAAGTGGTCCTGATAGGTTATGTTTTAGACTACTCAAGAGGTAACTAGGGATGTTGTCAGGACCCATAGAGGATGTGTTCTTGGCTTTAGCGAGTGTTGACAGCGTCTGGTCCCTACTAATAGCTGGGGGAAATATGTTGGAGGGGATTTCATACATAGGAACTGGTGGGGGAGCAGGGGTGTGGGGTTATGTTTGAGCTGAATTTATCAGCCAGTAGATATGCTAGGTCACCCTGATCGCTAAAGGCAGTACCATTCACCACCAGTTCACTGCTGTGCATTACCTTTAAGGTTCCATACATAGCTGAAGAAGGCCCTATGATTGTCCTTAGCCTGCAAGGCTATCCTGACCTCATAAGGTCATTCCCCTCAACAAGGGTGGACCATCAACCGATTCAGGGAACTACAGACCCATCATTCTAACGAGCCTAATATACAAAGCCATAGAATGAATTACCATGGAAATGATAAACAAGAATATTGGCAACCTACAGACACTGGACCCATCCCATTATGGCTTTGTTAAGGGAAGGCTGTGCCTGCTTAACCTGCTAGAGTTCTTTAAGATGATCACCAAGGCAATGGAAGAGGGAAAACAATGCATACTGTTTATCTTGACCTGGCCAAGGGATCTAATACAAGATCCCTCACAGGGACTGTTGACAAGTTTTCTGAGCTAAGCATAAATCCCTACATAACTCACCGGATTGCTGGCTGGTTGACAGACAGGACCCAAGAAGTCAGGATTGGTCAGACCACCTCTACCAACAGACAGGTCACCAGTAGAGTACCTCATAGCTTTGTGCTGGGTGCACTGCTGTTTGCCATCTACTTCTTGAAAGTCCAGGCCAACATTCAAGGCCTTTGGCTCACCAAGTTCACAGATGACTGTGAATTGGGAGAAGTTATAGATTTCTGTCAAGACACTAACATCTTGTAAGAGGGTTTAACACATACAGATGACTGGTGCCAAAGCCATAGCCTAAAATCAATGCCAAAAAATGTATTATAATGCCCTTTGGGAAACTGTCAAATGAAGTTAATTAATCCATTGATAAAACACCCCAAGAGTCAACCAAGTAGTAAGGCATCTGGGACTATATGCAGACAGCAATCTGGTGTTTGACCAAGACATACCAAAGATAGTAAGAAAATCTTTCTATGTTGGCCAACTTATAGGTAAGGGTATGCCATCCAAGGAAGTTATAGTGCCAGTCTACTCAGCCCTTATCTGACCCAATTAGTACAATGACCCCTTTGGCATGTACCTAACCAGACACTTGCAACAGTTGGAATTCCCACAAATTTCTCACCAGAAGAATTCAGGACATGAATACTTTGTCTTATACTGATTGCCTAAGTGCTCTGTCTCTGTATTCAGTCTTTTGCAGGCTGTTGTAAGGTGATCTTTGCCTGGCTTACAGGGCTTCTTCAGAGCCAGCCCTGATGAATCTTTTGCACATGTGCAAAACAAAGCACCAGAAACACTAGATCCAGGGATCTGAACTTTGCTTGTGACATAAACAGAATGTGTTGGAGAGCGATATATGAGCCCCAAAGGATCCCTGCACTATGGAATAAGGTCCCTATCCAAGTAAAACAGAGTTCACCCCTGAGCCTAATCAAATAAAACCTTGACAATTAGATGGGAAATTGTAAATTTACCACAGGTCTGGACCCCATGTCCCTTATGGACAGAGGCTGTCAATAAGGAAAGTATTATCTGACTGAATCCCCCCCCCAACAAATCCCTTAGTTGCCTCCCTACTCACATGCCCTCTCCCAGTAGCCACCCATGATACTCAGGATTCAAATGGGTTTGGGGTGCATGGCTAAGTTTTTAAAGGCCCTAGTGGTTATTATTCTAGTAACAACCTATGAACCAATGAGCATGCATATCACAGAAACAAGCATTACTAACACGGGGTGGTGGAATCACTAAAGGACAGAGCAGTAAACCTAATGTATTACTGTTTTGTGTACTATTGTGGGAAGCAGCACCTTTACATAACTTGAGATTATTAAAATAAGGGTCTATATTAGAACACCAAACATTCAAATTGTCGAGTGTTCTAATATTGAACCTTATCAATTGAAAATTCAAAACACTGAACATTCAGAACAGCAAATTTTTTCCTAGGGAAAAAATTTGCTGTTCCAAAACACATACACACAACACAAGCACACCAAACAAACAGCAATTCACACACATACACCTAAACTCTTACACCTAACCCTACACTAAACTATACATACACCACTAACTATCCACTTACCTTAACCCAAACCCCAACCTTAAGGTCCGTCACTATCGCACAGTCACCTCACCCGCGCCCTAACCCTAACTCACCTACCCCGCCCTAACCCTCAAGTCCACACAATCGCACACTTACCTGACCTGCGCCCTAACCCTAACTCACCTAACCTGCCCTAACCCTCACGTCCACACAATCGCACACTTACCTGAACCCAACCCGTAACTTTCCACCAGAGTGCTGAAAATACCAAAGCAACAGAAACGGACAACCAAATTCTTTCCCTAGGAAAAAACTCGGTTTTCTGTTTCTTCAATATTTTCAGCGTTCGCTGAAAACGGGTCAATATTAGAACACTCGACATTTTGAATGTTCGGTGTTCTAATATAGACCCTTAAAATAATGGATAAATTCCTAGATGCTTAGTTGTCTATTATGATATCCCCAGAAAAAAACATCCTTTTCCAAGTGTCTGTTAACTTCATTTGTTAAGAAAATTTCAATGGACTTAGAAGAAATGTAAGAAGCCATTTCTACATTATTTACTGAATTCTAAGAAACCTTATTATCTTTTTTGAGCAACATTTTAGTGTAACAGACCTCTTGCTCAATGCAACTAAAATACAACTAAAACAGAAACATTATTACTAATATTTCACCATGTATAACAGACTTTTTTTGAATGTAGAACGTATTTTATTTGTTTGATTAGAAGCTGTTCAGTCTCAGTAGAGATTTATTCTTTCCTTTAGAAAAGTTTGTCTTTTGTAGGTTTAAGCACCATGAGTGGGAAGAGCAGTCAAGCAAAGCTGGTTACAACAAATAAAATTACACCAAGAAAATAATAATGTAAAGGCCCCAGGCTCACAGAAATACTTAAAATGGCTGTTAAAAATTAACTGAAAGGCAGATAAAATTTGCATAATTTCTAGGATGCTGGGTGTTCACAATACCCTAAACTAGGGGAGACCAGCTATAAAATCACACGCTCATCCTAGCTGGACTTTGCCATTTCATCTTAAAGAGTATTTGATCACCATTTCTCTAACTGTTGGGATTTTATATTCAAGAAGAATAAAAAAAGTTTAATACCTTTATAACTTCTTTGCCAGTGACCATGTAGTAATGTAGCACACTGCTCTTATTTAGATTTCTTGGTTAT
The DNA here is from genome assembly GCF_019279795.1 of Protopterus annectens. Taxonomy (NCBI): domain Eukaryota; kingdom Metazoa; phylum Chordata; order Ceratodontiformes; family Protopteridae; genus Protopterus; species Protopterus annectens. The sequence continues at coordinate 324,222,691 of NC_056746.1, forward strand.
TCACTTTGAGGAATAAATTGAATTCCTGTATCAAGTGCTTTCAGGTTTCTATTAAAGTTCACTGCAACTAGATAATCCTTGGTGGTTGTATTTGGAGAATGTTCAACTGTGATTTTCATTTCAGTACTTGCAAACACATACATTCTTTTAAACAAATATATTTATTGTCTTATGCATATATACTTCCACAGTTTCTGACACCATGTCACCTCTAAAAGTTTGCCAGAATAATCAGTGTACAAACAAAATTTTGTAGATGCGACTAGCCTCCATGAAATAGTTATTCAGAGCATTTTCCCGAATGATGTATATCACATTACATACAGATACCCTGTAACTGGTCATTAGCACTTAATACAATACACCCAAATGCTACATTCATCAAAATTTTGTTAAATATTTAGGAAATAATTTATAAAGCCATCTAGCAACATTAAATCTTGACTGAGATTTTCAAAAATGAGGCCCATTTGCAGTTTCAGAATTAGATAAGACTCATTATGAGTTTATTCTGCTCATAAAAATGCATTAGTGTGTCATGACTTTTCAAGAGTGTGAGTGCAAGATAGCATCTGGCTGAGGAGGAATTAATTAGAAAATCCAGGAAGTGAAGGCCAATGGCCTGGACATTATGCAGCTGTCACTTACAGGCTTGTAAGTGCTTTGGTGGTTCTTCACAGGAATCCCAATGCCTTTTTGAAAGAACAGATCATTAAAAGATTTGTTAGATAATTTCAGGATGGCTTCATGAGATCATATGTGGTTACCAGGCATATAGCCCAGGAGACCATTAAGGAGCCTAGCCCAAATTCCCAATTGCCCCAAAAGGACTTGCTGTTTAAATTACTTGCTCAAGGAAACACAGGAGGTAAATGAACCAGGGGGACAGATAGCAGCTCACTACAGGTCAGAGTTTTGGTCTCCTGTACTAACTGCCAAACAGGATGACTTTACAAGTGTTGGAATACTGCTCATCAGATAATGTAAACTTTCCACTGTTGAATCTGTACTGGCCTGAAGTTGTAATCTGTTTGGTCATAAAAAGGTCCGCCATCTGGGCAACACCCTCAGAGTGGATTCTCATTATATTTATTGTCGGTTTTTCTGGGTCTGCCTGCCAAAGTGAAGTATTGTGGACGGCTATGATTCATACAATATCACAGTCCAGAAGCAAGACTCTGCCTAACAAGTACTTTTTGAGTGCTGCATATGTTTGTGTACATCTGTGTTTTAATTGTTTTCTGAGTTGCATTTGTGACAACATTGTCTGTGGACTGTATTTGGACTTGTTTTAAGTTGCTGTAAATTAGTTTCTCGTATTTTGACTAAACAATTTTCAATACATTAGCCTTGACCTAGCTACATGCAGCATATTGCCCACATTGTAGCAGATGTTTGTTTAAAGCAGTAGTATTCATAAATGCATAATCACATTGAGCAGCGATGGCTGCAAGTGTTGTGAAAGTGTATTGTTATCTGATACAATGTCTAAACAGGAGTCAGCATATGTTACATATCTAACATTTATTTAAAGATATTAACGAAATCGCTGTAACTACGTTATTTTTAAATGAGTATTACTTTGCTCATTGAACTAAAATTGGATACAGCACAGAGCAGATGACTTTGGTAAGTTGAGTTAAAAGCTTGACCTAATTATGGTGCCAATAGATGCCTGATGATTGCTTGACTGCCAATTAGATCTTTGCCATATCAGTGAAATGAAATAATTCACTGGAGTGTGGTCTGAGTTATGAATTAATCTGATGTTACATCTGAGAGAAATGAGCAAGATTTTGACTGTAAGCTTTAAAGTGAGGTTTGACAAACAGGTAGCAGACGACATTTTGGGAGAGAGAGGGGAGGCTAGGAAGCATAATAACAGCTTTGTATTTGTAATTCATATGTTGGTAATACATCTATTAATAAATCATCATTAGGCACATAGAAACAGTGTTATTATAGGACAATGAGCATAAACTCTGAACTAGTGTCTCAGCTTATGCCTTCAAGGTTCAAAAAAAATCCTTGAAGGCATAATCTGAGGTGCTAGTTCAGAGTTTATGCTCATTGTCCTATAATAAAGCTGCTTCTATGTTCCAAATGGTGATTTATTAATTTTGGAGTGTGGTAGAAGTTTGAGTTGGCACAGCTGATGTAATTTGTGTTTGCAAGTTGGTAATACATCTGACTTGCTGTTCAGATTCCTGTGTATCAATGCACTGCTGACGTAGGACAATTGGTAAACTGGCGACATACAATATACAGATGCATTCTCCTCCTTGCTACTCTGTGTCCAGCAAAGTTATGTTGACTTCAATGCATTCTTAATGCAATAGTAACATTCCAGAGAATGGATGGGGAAACAGTGAAAGGAGGCACAGGCAAAGGAAATCGCAGGCAAAGGGAGACAGATTTCTGCTTCTATACTGCACTAAAGTGAGGAAGGCCATAAGAAGGAAAGGAATGGTTTTACCAAGCCGACTGATTCTGATGATGATGACCCACTGGTCAGAATTTAACAACATGGGATAGGGTTTGGCCAGCACCATAGTATAGATGGATAAAGCCCTGAATATGGCCCAGGTGACCCTGGTTTGATAAGTAGCTCAGGTATCTGAGCAGCTGGCAAAGATGGATGGATGTTCCTATCCAGGGGAAGGACATTTGTCGGAGACCTCCATGGTCCATAGTGAACAGTAGCCCTTGGATACTGTCAACAAATGCAGGGGTGGGGGGGGGGCAATGAAATAAACTGGGTTATAATTTACCCCCCCACAGCAGCAGAAGCAGTTGCCAGTACAAAGCATCAATGATATGCAAAATGTTGGAAGATGGCTGGTTGTTGCTCCATAATGGAATATTATAGGTTTCTTTAACAGTATGTTTCTGAAATATACATTTCATGGAATTGTGGTAGGGGCTGCAAGACCCTCTACTGAATGTCAGAGCAAATAAAATAATTCACTGATCACAGACATGATTAAGCTGAGATCCAGACAACAACAGCAGTATAGTACATTCACTGAAGTCTGATGCAAGTGACTCTGGCTATCAAGCACATCACTAGCTGATAACTATGCAGTGTATTCTTCTGCTTTGTGCAGTGAGGAGTAGTTGGTGTATACTGTAGTACTGGACAAATAATTTAGTGACTGTACCCCGCCACCATTGTTTTATTTTAATTTTTTCTGGTCCCCTTAGAACTCATTGTTACTGGCTTAGGTCCCAGTGCCCACATCTATGCTGGGTGTATCAGCTATTCTGCCACCCCAGTATTGCTGGGGTTTGTTGGGATCCTAAGAGCATTCTGGGTGCTCATCTTCTCTGTGCTTCCATCTGGGGGGGATTTTTTTGTTTATGCTTTACCCACTCCCTTTCCCTGCCCCCCCCCCCCAAGTTCATTTATTATGCCTGAAGGCAGCTACCCTCTTTGGACTATGCCTCTCCTTAGAGATCATATCAACAAATGCCTTCCCACCTAGGATGGGAATACCCATCCTTTCCCTGTTGCCCTGTGTCAGCTAATCCACTCATCAAACCTGGGTGGGTTAAACCACAACCAAGGCTTTATCCCTCTTTGCCAACAGAGTGACATCACACCACCATTGTTATTGACATCCTGACTCTACCATTGTTATCCACATCCTAACTCATCCAGCTCTTTGCTCTTTGGTGGGTTTTCATTGCTGTGGCATTCAGCATAGTGTCTTGTGCTCATCTACCCCCACAAATTCTGAATTTGACTTATGGTATTTACCCTAACCTTTGACCTTAACACTAGACTTAAGATCAATAGCAGGTAAGTCAGCTGTATGTCTGATGTTTGATTATATGGTGGGATTTTTTTTTTATTGTTTGTGTGTTCAGATACTTGCATATCAGTTTACTTCTAATAAAATATTTTCATTTAAGTAATTTCATAACCATAATGTATGCCATATAAGTTTGTGAAAACCCTAATGTGTCCTTTATTCAGCGCAAATGATAATACATAATGGGTGGTAGGTAGTCAGGCTGGAGTAAGGGAGGAAATTAATCTATAAACAGTTTAATATTTCTGTGGGACTAAGCAGAACTGTACACTTGTTTAACAAGTTACGTTAGTGAATATCTGTGCAGCCTTGTCAGTAGCTGTACAGGGTTACAATTCATTTTGTGCAGCTACTCAGAATATTCAAAAATCAAAGAAAGTTAACACATGTTGCACTGAAGTACTTACATTATACAATATCTAAATGTATAGTTAGAAAGACAAATGGGGAGGCTGACAGAAACAGAGAGGCAGGTACATAAATGACAAATGGTTAGACAAATCCCTTGGCAGACAGGAAGAAATCTGATGCTGTGGGATGAAAAGAATATAGATAATTATTTTTATGGCTGTTACTATTATAATTTGCCATGGTTTAACAAATGAAAATATTAGATTTTCACAGAACTTTCTTCTCTTTTCACAGTTCCTTATATAACAGAATTATGAGAGTGGACATAGTTGCTCATTTCTAGTAGCTGTTTAAAGGAAGAATGGGTAGAAAGATGCAAAGCACAAATGATTGTTGTGCAAATGAAATGTCTGTGAGTTTATCCCAGGGAGAGTATTCTTGAAGGTCATGGCATCTAGTGCTTTGCTGCTAGTTAGGGCCTCAAAACATAAGATCATATTATTTAAAACAACTTTTGGACGACAGCGTATATTTTTTATCGCTGTTCTTTTCTCACTGTGCTATATTTTGATTTTTTTTTTCTGTGAAAGCTGTTGCAATCCAAACTGAAATTTCACGTAATTGTTTTTAATCAGTGATCCATTCATTCTAGGGAACATTCATTTTTTTTCAAGTACAGTGTATATTGCACTGTATTATTAAGTCTTTGTTTCTGTCAGTGGCTTTTAGTCACCTACTGTAACTTATAATTAGCATTTTAAAAAATCACATAAGTGAAAAACATGTAGCTAATACTTGCTATATCAGTAACATTCAAAGCACTCATTTCTAAATGCAAGAGTTGAGGTGACAGCAAAGTAAAATTGTCTGCATGCTCTTAAAAAACAGTAGTACTTCAGATAATTCTAAGGAAATGCTGTTTTTAAATATAATACTTTTAGGGTGTTTTAAATGACAAGATGCTAGAGCATTTTACTTTATTAGAAGCTCTTTAAAGATATAGCAACCATCTGTACCCAAAGGTAGTCTTACTGCTTTAGATAGTAAGCAGTTATTGGTTTTGTCCTACAAAGAGGTAGAAAAAATGTCCTTGATAGTAATAATTCTGTGTCTACTAGCAGATACCATGGCATTGCACAACAGATATTTTTGCTAGGCTATTGTTTTGTAGTGACCAGGTTACTTGGTAGGATTTGTGAGTTAATGTAGACTGGCCTATTTATGAAAGTCTCATAGCTGAAACATTTGGCAAGGTAATAGGTTTTCTCTGATGGATATCTCTCCATATCCCAAGGTACCGTGAGACCAGATTTGGTCATAATAAGTAGCAGTGGTGCACAACATACAGTTCTTGATGTGGTGGGTTTGGAGACACAGCCCCTACAGAAACAGTGACTTTGTTTTAATATTTCCTAATGAGACATTTGGCCAAATACTTACCCACTTTGCTCACTTAGGAAAGTGCCATTCAGCCTCATGTGGGTCATGTTCTACACCCCTGCATCACTACTTAGCTGAAGAAACCATGCGAGTGTGGTATATCTGGAGTTCAGAAAAGCCTTTGATGGTGTGATTCAATAGAAGGAAGTTAGCAGGGAAATTAAAGACACAAGGAATTAATTAAGTAATTAACCCCGCATCTTAATACCCTGTTCAGTCTCAGCCTCTCCACAGGATATGTGCCCAGAGAATGGCACACGGCAACGGTGGTCCCGCTACACATGGGTGGGGCCACAACTCACTCTGGGAACTACTGACCAATAAGCCTGACCAGTCTGATCTGTATGGCTATGGAGCGAATCATTATGGAACTCATAAATGGAGAGATTGGGAACCTCCAGTCACTGGACCCCACACAGTTCGGCTTCGTCAAGGGCAGATCATGCCTCCTGAACCTGGTGGATTTCTTTGAGACAGTTACTCAGACTATAGATAAGGGAAAGGAGGTACACACAGCTTACCTTAACTGTGCTAAAGCATTTGACACCATTCCCCATTCGGGTATTATTGATAATCTCACCAGTCTGGGCATAAACCCTTATGTCACAAGATGGATCGCAAACTGGCTCTCAGACAGATCCCATAAAGTAAGAGTAGTGGGATCTATGTCCGAATCCAGACCAGTAACAAGTGGTGTGCCTCAGGGCTCTGTCCTGGGGCCCCTCCTGTTTGGCATATACTTCTCAGAAGTACAGGCAAGCACGGAAGGGCTGTGGCTGACTAAGTTTGTGGACGACTGAAAACTGGGTGCTATAATAGAGTCTCTAGCCAACATGGAGATCCTCCAGAAGGGCCTAAATGAGACTGATGCATGGTGTCAAAGCCATGGTCTCAAGCTAAATGCAAAAAAAAGTGTAGTAATCCCCTTTGGAAAAAACAGAGTACCCGCAAACTACAACATAGGAGGTAATCCCCTGAAATCTGAAGAAGAAATAAGGGATCTAGGGACCCAAGTAGATAGCCAGCTTTCCTTTGATAACCATGTTGCCAAAGTGGTTAGAAAATCCTTCTATGTGACCCATCTGATCATGAAAGGGTTCGCATCAAGATCTAAGGATGTAATGGTGCCCCTCTACTCATCTCTCATCAGACCCATTATTGAGTACAACGCACCAATTGGAATGTACCTGGCTAGACTTCTCCAGCAGCTGGAGAGACTACAGAGGTACCTAACCAAGAGAATTACTGGCCTCAAACAGTTGCCCTATGCAGCACGATTGAAAAAGCTAAGACTGTTCTCTGTTGCATACCGCTTTCTCAGAGGCGATCTCTGTCTAACGTACAGAGCCATGTCCAACCCAGAATTGTTGAACATGCACCATCTTAGCAAAACCAAATCTACTCGAGCTACATGCTCTAGGGATATAAATCTCAACACAACAACGAATAGAACATGCTGGAGCGATAGATTCCCTTCGCAGAGACTTCCCTTACTATGGAACAGGGTCCTGATCTACATAAGACAGAGCCCCTCACTATCACTCTTCAAGAGGAACCTTGATGAGTGGATGGGTAACAGAAAGTTCACACTGGGGATCACACCAACAGCACTACTAGATAGGGGCCAAGGGTACTAGCTGCTAGTACAAGGGTCTAGGGAACTACTAAAGGGGCAGTGAATACTGCACAACGTGGCTGGGCTAATATATGCCTTCGGGCAGATAACTCAGTACCAGCCTATGAACCTATGAACCTAAGTCTCTCCAAATGCATTGAGTAGATTTAAAACTGTCTTTTCTGTCAGATGTAGAGATCATTTATTTTATTTATTTATTTTTTGTTTATGTACTATTTGTTTATTTACCTACTTACCTCTGTATCTGTTTATCTTTCAGCCTATCTAAAATGTATCTGTCTATCTATCTTTATATCTTCATTTTTAACTGGGGAAGCCTACCATGCATGAGGCCTTCTTTTCAGAGATGAAGCGGAAGCATCTGTTTAAATGTCTTGTTGATCTTAGAGTTTTGCAGTTTTTAAATTGAGACTGAGGCTCTCAAACTCAGGACTAGAGGATGAAGTTCTTTAGCAGTTCACAGCCTTTATTATGTGCTCTAAACTGCCAAACCCGATTTATTTTACAGGCCTTTCAAGAGAACATCATTAAGCAGTGTAAAGGCACATGGTTAATGCTGGCACTACACTTGTTTTGCATGATTACTTCAGACTTCTGTGTTGATGACATAATAAATAGATGGGTGGTTATGGGATGGAATGTTAAAACTGCTTTCTGAAAAGATTTGAGACTGCTGTCAATTTGTTTGCAAATGGGCAGAACCTAAGATGTCATGTAAAAAAAGTACAGGGTTTTCAACTTTGGGTAGGAGATTCTGCAGAAAACAAAGTTTTGATGGAATGAACTTAAGAAAGATGAGGAAAAGGATCTGAATGTAATAATAACCCTGAAGGAGAACCATGCTAGACAGTGTAAACAGAAGTATTATCAAAGGTGAATAAAATATTGGAATGCATACAGCAAGGAGTAGATTCCTGAAATCATCTTTCCATTTTGCAGGTCATTTGCATGCTTCATCTGAAATGTTGGATACAGTTCTAGAAACTACACAAACAAATGGAATTCAGACTGGCAGAAAGTATAAAATGCAGATTTATCAAAACAGTGAAGTTCAAAGCATGACATTGCATCACTAAATTAATCAATCTTCCTTGCCAGACTGAAACAGTGAGTGATCTCCATTCATGAACCCCCTTGGGAATGATTCCATTTCAGGAAAGAAAAACTAATACTTTGGCCTTAGTGAAGAGGGGATTCTCTGATGGGTGCAGATAGATGACAGATCACACTGAGGTGACCGACCATGTCCTACAATGGGTTAAAACTGAAGAAGGAGGTCATGTTGTGTGGTGAGTGAAGTAAAGAGTAAATTGCTACCTAATGAACTTTTACATCTATGGGAATAGCTTGAAAAGTATAGTCTAAGGTCAATACTTCTCAGTTTACACACACACACACACGCACACACACACACACACACACACACACACACACACACACACACACACACACACACACACATACACACACACATATCCTACACACATGTAAAATATGCCATGTTTTTATTTAAGTGTGAAAGAGTGAAGAGGTTTTTCTGTTATGTAAAATAATTTTATTTTACTTAAGTGACTATGTAGAACAAAGACAGTTTGCAGTCTTAAATGTGTTTACGTGTGTATGTAGATGCATTGGAAATGAGAGTTGTACAGGTAATAATCCCCCAAAGCCAAGGTATATGACTTATTTTCTTTGTTGCTATCTTCTCTGACTTCCAAATTAATCATTACAGTTACTTTTATAACAGAGAGATCGAGTGTTAGGTTATGAGCCAGTACTTTGCATTCATCCAGTCTCCTGAACACCCTAAGCTCTATTTCTTATTACTTTGATTAGTTTGATTTTCTGAGAACTACAGTTCACAAATCAATGCTCACAGAATGCAGATCACCAAATGTTTTTCTAATTTACCCATAGGATTTGCAAAGTTGGAGTTAACGGGATTAGTTTAGGGTTGCAAGGTGAAAATATGTCCTCCTATAGTGTACTGAGAACTCTGGATTTGTTCCATATCAAAAGCAAATCTTTTGACAATTACCTCTTCAATACATTGATTTTAAGAGATCTAGTTTCATTGAAAAGTTGCTCAGTTAGATAAACCATATCCTCCTCCTTGCTGTGAGTATGACTCTGGCAACCCTTTCAGCTGTTCCTCTGTTTCTGCCTTAAGCATCTAAATGAACAATTAGCATACTCTGTGCTTTTTCATAAAGGCACAATGGAAGATAATTGTTCACTGTACTTTTATGTAAAGTATGAATAAATGTGGACAAACCACTATCTTGTGTCCCGCTTACCAAAGATCAGCATATCCTTACATGTTCAAGTGTCTGACCTGTGTCCTTCCCTTGTAGTCTATGAACATTTGTCACCTTAATTTTCTTAAAGCCACCTTTGTCATGATTTTATATGAGCTGTTGGGGCTAACATGACTGAATACATGCAAAACAGTTCCTTTCATCATGAAGAGATGACACTGTGTAACCTGTAAGGTTATAGCTCATAGTTCTGTCAGCCAGATGCTTTCTTTTAGTTCTTGTAAAACAAGAACTAGAAAAAATAACTATAAGGGTAAAATCAGGAAAAAACAGCATTGTTGTAATACTTCAAACCAAAGGCTAAAAAGGACACACAAACAAATCATTCAGGAAAACCTGCAAGAAAAATCCAGCCAAGCTAGAGTTTTTACTATGTGATTCTTTAAACCTCTTATATGGAGGATATATGGAAATTACCCTTAAGGACATCAAGTGTTTCAACTACATGGCTTCTGAATGCCCACAACTTTTCTTATTTATGGTTACATTCAGGCTAATAAAGCCAAACCCCACTAGCTGTGAACACACATGTTTTGGTCTTTTTATTGATCACATCAGCACATCATAAGTGGATAATTTAGCTATACTTCAGAAACACAGGGTCTTTAAAACCAGCTGATGCCCATAACAGTTAAGGTGCCTGCAAAATATCTCAACTAACATCCAAACCTGCAGAAATCAAGAACATTTCTTAGATTGTTTCTTTTTTTTTAATTTAAACTTTATGTAGTTCAACAAAATGACAGCAGGGGAAGGTAAGGAAAGGTTACAACATCAGAGAAAATAGGTTGTCCATTATGCTTTAGATATTGAATAAAATCAAAAACTAATGGCATACATATTCTTAATGTTCTTAAAGCATCATAGTCTCAAAATAAAATATTATACATACTTGCATCAGTTAAAACACTGTATCTCCAAGTTTTTAAAATATTGTAATATTCTTAATATATCACCTTTTAAACTTATATTAAAATACATATTATCTAAACTATACATAATATATTAAACACATTCTTTAGGCTAATTTATAAACTTCATCTAACAGCTATGTTGTGTAGGTAGTTTTCCAGATAACACTATTTGGGACAACCTTCCTACAGGATGGCTACGTCCTTTGGGGATTCAGTGCTGCTCCTAGCTTGCAATCATTTGCAGACTTAGTCAGCTAAAACTATTTCCATTGGCTTTTACTTCAGAAAAGTACATACCAAACAGGAAAGGTCCCAGCACAGAACTTTGTAATATAATGTTTACTTTTGAGTCAACTGTATCATTGATAAGGTCATCTTTTATGTCAAGATTAAATTAAGTTCCTTGTTTTTAGCTTCAGAAAAAAATAAAACATAATTTTCCCTAAACAGCAGGACTTCCACAAGTAGCAGTTTTCACCGACCCTTATAATTTATTTATTTAGTTATGTTTTTTTGACTGGGTTAGCCCTACTGCACATTACCCATTTTCAGAGGGAATATGGAAAATGTATTTATTACAATTAACGCAGACAGTATGATACTAACTTTGGCAGAAGTTACATAAATGCTGACTTTAGACAATAATAGGTTAAAAGGAAACACAAGAAGTATTTAATTATATTTGACAGTTAAGACTGCAGATGCACTATTATGAATTGGTCATAAGCTTCATGTACATGATATGTCATGATGGAGCCTAAAAATCATGATAGGTCCTTCTTCCATTTTTATTCTACTGCTTTTGAGATTTGTATAAATAAGTTATTCAAAATATAGAGTATTTGGGGCACAAGGATACATTTTAATAAATAATAATAATAATAATAATAATAATAATAAAAACAACTTTTGGTTAACTTGCATCCATGGGACCTCCTAACATTCTACCTATTCTGTTATCACAATAGTTACTATATTGCATATTTTAATTAAAATTGTTTTAGTAAAAAAATGGACAGCTACTAATATATCTCCTTTAATTGTAAAAGTGTCTCAAATTCTATAAAAAGAAGTTATAATTTGGAATTATTTATTTGTAACATATAAATCATGCACAATTATTAAGTGTGTCATCCATCCTTTATAATGTTTACTCTGGTTTATGTAAAGTAAGAGAGAAATGTTCTGTATAAAATTAAAAATTAAAAGGAATTTAAATTTTTTGTCTAAATGAAGTATCACAAACACTTAAGATGATATGCTATAGCCCCCATAATCAGCTTAAAAAGTAATGGTCAGAAAGTGTTTCTCTGCTCTGCCACAATATAATATTTAATTTCAGGAAAATTATTGACATTTTAATCAACCATTTTGATATTGTACCCAATGTCATAACTGCATCTTTGTTTATTTTGGTTAGCCCTTTACTATAATCATTCCAGGAGATAGGATTATGATATACAATGAAGAGCTTTCATTGTGTCAATTGTTTATTTATTTATATTTGTTTACCAGGGTAGTGTACTGCTCAATATTGATAGATTTCAGGCTGAGCCAGGGTAAAATACAAAACATTTCACAAACAAAAAATACAGAAATGTAAGCAATAACAGAATAGTTCGGACTAATTACATAGGAAAAAAAAAACTGTGAATATACATTTCAATGAGCAGGCACAGTTCACTGTAGTACCAAACAATGTGAAATGTACAATATATACATTAGTTTCTAAAGTGGGTCAATCTTCAGTGAATATTGAGAGAGGAGAAGAAACTCAGAAAGGAGGTAGATGCGGTGATATGTACTATGTTGAAGCAGGAGCATTTGGCTGGGATGAGGAAGTGCTTTATGAATTGCATTCTGAATTTGAAATAAGTGTCTATTTCCTTTATGTTAACGGGGAGAGCTTGCCAAGGAGTAGGTGCCTTAGAGGATAAAGCATGTGCACTGCTGTGGATTGTCCTCCTAGGAATAATAAAAGCTGGTGTGGCATGTGTGTAATGTTTCACGTTGTATGAGAAGGTTTTTCATGAAGCTTAGCTGCAAGGGGAGTAAATGTGTGGTGATGGAGTAGTTTGTAGAACTGGGATTCTAAAAATAGCTCAGCTCTTTTATTTTATGAGTAGCCATTTGGCTTTTTCTATGGTGATAAAACAATGCTCACAAATAGGTGATTTTGTAATGAATTGGCAGGTGCTGTTAGAGATAGCCCAGAGTGCTGCAATGTTTTTCTTGGAGGCAGAAGCAAAAATTGGGAGTCCATATTCACATTGAGAAAGGAGAACTCCTTTGTCCATGGCTGCTCTGTCTGGTTGGGATAGAAAAGAGATCGCTTTAGCCCAGAAGAGGAGGAAGTTTATTTGGCTCTCACTTTTTCTATGTGGTGATTTTATAAAGCCTTGTTTGAGTTCAGTGAATCACCATTTCGTTTTGGTGATTTTATAAAGCCTTGTTTGAGTGCAGTGAATCACCATTTAGTTTTGGTGATTTTATAAAGCCTTGTTTGAGTGCAGTGAATCGCCATTTAGTTTTGGTGATTTTATAAAGCCTTGTTTGAGTGCAGTGAATTGCCATTTAGTTTTGGTGATTTTATAAAGCCTTGTTTGAGTGCAGTGAATCACCATTTAGTTTTGGTGATTTTATAAAGCCTGTGGATAAGAGAGAAGAAAATGTCTTGCAGATGGAGTAGAATGTTAGTTATGCGTACAGCTGTTGTGTTAGGGTCATGTAAGAAGAGTATATTGTTCCAGCTGTGGGCTGTGTGAAAAGTTCTGAATCATTGTCACTACTGCAAAGGTAACTAAACACGTTTCACCTTTCCCAACACAGCAATTACTGTTACCACATTCTCATTTCAGTTCCTTGTGTAAAATCAGACTGTTGCAGACTTAGCATACTAAATAAAAGCTACTTAAAATGTTTGCATCTGCTTGTAGCATTTTATGTAGTTCCCCTGCAAGCTATATGTACCTGCCTCTTTCCCTGATTTGAGGGCTTGAAAACACTGCTCTATGTCATAATCTGAAAATGTAGTAGAAGACATCAGTTCTATCTGGCACTTTAGCAGTTTGGGTAACTCGCATTCAGTTGAATATTCAGTTATTTAATTATCTCTTTGAACATTATTTTGATTCTAAATGTGTCACATGACATGTATGAATTTATGCACCAAGTCACTTGCAGCATACATTTGTCTACAGTTCAGTATCAGGTGACTTATTCCTTCCAGAACTGCATCCTAAAATTCTATGCTATTGTCTGCAGATATTTATGGAATAGCTGTACAGAAATGCATTTTTACTTCTCTGCTGTTGCTCTCACTAAGCTATTGCTGCCCAAATGTAAACACATCCATAAACTGTTAATGCATAGATTTAGGACTCACTGTGATTTATGCAGTGGTAATTAAAATGCAATAATTAATTTTACTAAACTCTTCACAGAGTCATTGGCTAATTTGATGTCTAGCAAAGGGGTCAATTATTTACGGTTTCCATAGAGTAAATGAGTTATTAGCTTTGGCTTTATTACTGAGGATATGAGAAATTTTACATGATTTGGCTATAACTTTTGTAATAGTTGTGGTCAAAATGGTGACAGAAAGCAGAAGGTATCAACTCCTTGCTTCTGTAAAACTTCTGTAAAGGAAGGGGCAGATTCATTTAACAGTAATAAGGGTAGGACTAGTTTAGACATTTTTTATATCCATCACACTTTAGCTAATTTAGATCACTAGCACAAGGCTACCACTAGCTTACTGTTTGTTGTTTGTTTGTTCCAACCTAAAACCATAGAAAACCCCACTACAGACGATATTGATGTGATGCTGCTCAGTATTAGGAGTATAAATAACTAACTGCCTAGACTTGAAGCACTCCTGCATTTGGAGTACATTTATACATGTATCATTAGTGAAATCTAGTTAACATTGCAGAAATCACCACTTCAACACTAGGGACGTGAACCTACCACACCTCTAAACCTGAGGGAAACTGTGTTGGAAAATCCATATTTGTTAAAGATCACATTACCTCAATACAGATTCCCAGAGACCTATAAACCAACCTTATTATGGTTCAACTCAGCCTAAATAAAACCAGCTATGGGATCATAGCATGTTGCAGGACCCCTATGATGACCCACCCTGAAAAAAAAAACATAACCAGCTCTTAAGTGCATTAGATGAACTCGATGTAAACAAAGATTCCACCATCCTGGGGCACTTTAATTACCCATCAATAAAATGGGGAAACCTACATATCAAAAGTAAGCTTCTTCTTCTTTTTTGGCTTTTTCCGGTTAGGGGTCACCACGGCAGATCACCTGTCCACTCATGCTTGGCAGTAGAGTTTTTACGGTGTAGAGTTGCCAGCCCAGTGCCCAATCTTCCATGGAAGGCACACATACACACTTATGCTTAAAGCCAATTTAGAGTGTCCAATCCACCTACAGCATGTCTTTGGGATGTGGGAGGAAACCGGAGCACCCAGAGGAAACTCATGTGACCACAGGGAGGACATGCAGACTCCGCACAGAAGGCACCCCAGCTGAGGATCGAACCAGTGAACCTCTTGCTGTGAGGTGAGAATGCTAACTGCTGTACCACTGTGGCCGCCACACCTAAAAAGTAAGCTACTACTAAAAATTCCTCAATTTTATAAAAAAGAATTCCATAGTTCAAATAGTTAAAGTTTCTAGAGGTCAAAATGTTCTTGATGTGGTCCTCATAAATATAGCAGCCATATGTACACTATCCCATAGGTGTACCCTTGTCCAGTCAAGTCTGACCACAAACTGATAATTTTATTTTTCAAACTCTTTGGACCATCTGAGGCAGATATCACAATACTCAAAGACTTCAAATGTACAAGTGTCCTACAATTCTATGATAAACTCTCTAAGTTCATATGTAACTGTACCCACCAAAATGTAGATATGACTAGTAGTCAAGCAAATAAAAAACTGTATAAACCTGTCAGTCCCTTTCAAAAGTAAATAAAAAAGGAAACAAAACCGTAAACCAGCCTGGTGGTCCACATGCATAAATAAATAAGCCTTTCAATAAGAGAAAAAAGGGTCATTACAATATATAGCAAAACAAAAGTAAAGACCCACAGTTCAAGGTTAATATCAAAAGGTTATCAAAGGTACAAAATAATGCCAGTAGGAAAACTAAGGTTTCTTATTAACTCGGGTGGGCATGGGAAGCTAAGTATAATTTCAAATCCTTCATTACTTATGCTAAGAAATTGTAAAATAAGACCTGACATTGCTTTGCACACATTCAAAATGACACTCCCTCCTCTGATCCAGTGAATATTACAAATAAACTGGCAAACACATTGCTAACTTCACCCACAGAGACATCTAAACCAAACCCATATATACATAAGGACCTTAAACTCCCTATCATCACAAAATAACACTTATTAAAAGTACTTTCCAAAAAAATATATATATAGTCTGTGAAAACAAGATACCAGGCTGCCTGCTGAACAGCACTAAATATGCCCTGATGGACCCCCTCCTACAACTGTTCAGCCTGAGCAAATGCACTGGCTTTGTCCCTGCAGTATGGAGCACAGCAGTTATGATGCCACTTCACAAGGGTGGCCCACCATGGACCTCAGGAATTACAGACCCATCAACCTAACAAGCCTCATCTGAAGGCCATGAAATGGGTCATAACAGACCTGATAAACTACAAAATAAAAAATCTTATAAGACTTCAACCTAGCAGTTTGGCTATGTTAAGAGTAGATTCCTTCTAAAGAATCTGGCAAATTTGAAAGGCTAACACAAGCCATGGATGCTCCATGCAGGGTAGATTGACATCACCAAAACATTTGATACTATGCCACTTCAACATCATCATAAAGCTAAATGCACTCCAACTCAATCCTTATGTAGCAGATTGGCTGAGAGACAGAATCCACACTGTGAGAGAAGCACGTGCATCGTCAAGGAGTATGAAATTGGCCAGTGTGGTACCACAGAGTTTCATGCTAGGATCTTTGCCATTCAGCATATACTTCTATGATCTCCAAATCAAAAATCAAGCACTCTGATTAACCAAGTTTGTTGATGATTGCAAGCAGGGTGTTATATTTGCATCCCTAATCACTAAGTAAACTTTTGCATATTAGTAGCTACTGCACTGACAATGGGCTAAAACTAAATGCTCAAATTGCAATATTGTTATATTTATAGTATAGAAAACACCCCACTCAAAAAATAATAAAAAATAAATAAATAAACAAACAAATAAATAAATAAATAAATGGAGATACCTAGGAATATGGGTAGATAACTCCCTATCCTTCGACTATCTTATTGCAAAAGTGGTCAGAAAATCCTACTACCTGAATAGCTGATCATAAACGTATTTCTTCTAGGTCCAAGGACACCTGGACCCATCTATATTCACCATTGAACAAGCTCACCATATAATACAATTCCCCCCTTTGGGGTGTAGCTTACTAAATATATAAAGCAGTTCAAGAGACTCAAAATGCAAAAGATCATGGAACTAAAGGGTCTGAGTTATGAAAACAGGCTAGCTACCTTTTCCTTGTATTCAGAGTCCTACAGACTCCTTAGAGTGATCTGTATGTTGTCTTCTGGATCATTAGAGATCCAGCAGTCCAAGACCTCTTATTTCTCCAGAAATCCAAGAGTCCTGTGAACTCTAGAACCATAAGTCTGAACCTTCTTCAGGTAAATGAACAAATCATAGTTGAGAGACAGATTTGTCAAACAATAACTTCCCTTTCTCTGGAACAAACTTCCTCTTCAGATCAAGCAATATAATGCACTTCCTTGAAGAAGGAATTATACAATTGGATGGGTATTCATAAAGTCATCCCAGGTATGATGGTCCTATCATTCTTTGAAAAAGGAGGTAAGATGTAAGGGTGATTACTGGCAAGGTTTTAATGGGTACGTGGCCCAGCTGCCTTGTACATTCAGTGATTATATGACTCTATGAATACTAAAACCACAGATCTAAATCTACGTGATGAAGAAGATGGATCAATCATGCAGCACCTCCACCAGCTGGAAAACAGTCTTCTCCTGCAATGAAGCAGCATTATATGCAATCTTACTTCAAACAGGACCCGGATGATTGGATAGGTACTCCTAAATTCACCCTGGGCTTGAGCAGCATAGCCCTCCAGAGAGGGGTTTCAGTCTAAGGATGGGTACTGACATGGTGCAGATGGTGGTAACTCAGTCACATTCCATTTCCTAATGGCTTGTTATACTTCAGGTTGACATTGGCTGGCTAATTTTGTTGATGTATTTGTTTTAGTTCTTATGGCAGGACTATAGTTTTAGACAAAGAAGACATGAAAAGTCACCATTCTTTGAGGTGGCCTGAGGCTCTTTGCTGTTGATTAAGCTTTGCTATGAAGAAATTCTTCAGCAGTTGTTTCATTTGCTAAATCATATAAAGTGTGAACCAAACAAATTGTTAAAGAATTTTTGTAGTATAACCTTTCTCGAAGACAAATGCAAGACATACACAACACACCTATCATTTCACACATTGGTATAATGAAAGCAAAACTGGTGAGAGATCATAGCTCTTTCCCATAAAATGTTCTTCTGTTGTGTAAGAATATATTTTAAACTGGTTTTAGGTATACCGAGTTGCAGAATAATGCTGAAATACACATCTCAGTTGTCATAGCAGGGTAGTGTGGTGAATTCCTTTCATACATAAAGTGCATGACATATTATGTGTCTGGCTGACTTCTTGCTCAGGATGGTTAGGCATTAACCCTGGAAACCCGATGCTCAGACCATTAGAACTGCTGTAACTTACCTTGTGGTCCGGGGACTTTCTAGTCACTTATATTAGTTAAAGTGATGTATAGTGCATAGTCTTCTGCATGGGAGGTGTGAGGTTAGTTTCAGATCCCCATAAAACGTGATTGCAGGCCTACATATTTGGTCTGAACAGAATGAACCTTCATTGAATGTAGCAGAAAATTAAGATACTATAACCCCCAAATGTACATACATAAATATAAGTAGATAGATTTAGATATATATATATATAGATATAGAAATATAGCTATATATACATATAACATTTCAGGATTATGGTAAACTTAATTATAAGTTAAATAGCTGTATATGCTTAAATGTGCACACATACAAACACACACACACACACACACACACACACACACACACACACACACACACACACACACACACATTATATTCAAGATTAGATTTTAGACTTGAAGATAAGTATTTGCTAGGTAGCTACACTGCATTAGAGATGACTTTTCTACTATATAATTTTTAGAAGTATGCCTTATACCAGAGCCTTATACCAGCTGCAAAGGTGTCTCTGTATTATAAGGACTATGCAGAATATGTGTTGTTTGTGTGAGATCATTACACACTGTTATACTGTTATAGTGCACTTACGCTCATGCGCGCGCGCACACACACACACACACACACACACACACACACACACACACACAGGGAGATAGCTATATTTATGGATAAATGTAGTTATAGATATAGATATAAAATGCTCATTTGTTAAACAGGTAGGCCATCTGGACACAATGTCCTTTTTCAGGTGTGACCTCGGATCAATGTTTGAGTAAACGACTTGCTCGGGGTCACACAGTAGACAAATGAGGGCTGAGGGAATCAAACCCTGCACCACAGACAATACAACTCACAGCTTTAACCCTCCTCATATGGGAAGTGCCAATTTAAAATGGTTGTATTTTTTAAAATGGACAGCACAGTGGTGCAGCGGATAATGTTGTCGTCTCAGAACAAGATGTTCCCTGGTTCAATTCTCAGCTGGAGTGCCTTCTACATGGAGTCTACATATCTTCACTGTGTTCATGTGGATTTCCTCTGGATGCTCCAGTTTCTTCTCACATTCCAAAGACATGCAGTAGGTGGACTGGACATTCTAAATTAGCCATGGATGTGCATGTGAGAGTATGGTGTGGAAGAACTACTGTGGAAAGGCTAGCAGTTTAAACCTTGGATCTAGATGATTGTCACTGTTGAAATAACACCCTGACCCCATGTACAAAATTGTGAAAAGGCAACTGTGAATGGATGGAGTGTGTCTTTTTAAAAAAAAATTCTTGCTAAAACCAAGGAGGAAGAAGTAGTCCCTTTAATGACCTACAGTCCATTTATAATGTTACCATCATAATGTTTTTGTACAACTTCAGCTTCAAAGTTATTTCCTTAAATAAGTAGTATTATTACATAGTGGAAGAGATGGGGAATTTTCATAAGGCAATAAGGAAGTGCAATGGATTCAGCAAGTCACCAAGTATGTTACAGTCTCCAGAGTTAATATAAATACATATCTGAATACTGAATACAAAACATTCCACTATTCTGAAAAAAAAGAAAGAGCGAAAGAAAAGAGGCAGAATTACTGCAGACAGGGATGCAGCCATGGCTGGAAATAATTGTGTTCTATGAAAGACATGGGATTCTCTGTAATAAAATCAAGTAGAGGTCAAAGCAGTAATTAAGATGCAAAAGGCAGTAAAAAAAGGTTTTGTCTAAATGATACCAAGAATGAATCATGTGCACGTATTTGTTATTAATGAAAAATAAATGGAGAAAGAGACTTAATTAAGCTTAATTAAAAGTACTGCAAATTAATCCTGCTGATGGCTTCAGAAAGGATCCTTTTACAGATGAATCTTTGATTAGGTCAACATATGCTTCTGTTTTTTTCTTTTTTTTATCACCACTTTGCCTAGCTTCCATTTGTGGCTCTGTACTAGTATTGTTGTATATACTTTACCTATGTAACTAGTATAATTATATATGCTTTATCCAAGTAAATAGTAAAGTTATGTCTGCTTTAACTAACTAGTGTAGCTATGCATGCTTTACCTTTAGTTAAATATGCTTTACCTAAGTAACTATTATAGTTATGTATGCTTTACCTAAGTAACTAGCATAGTTATGTAAGCTTTATCTAAGTAACTAGTACAGTTATGCAAGCTTTACCTAAGTAACTAGTACAGTTATGTATGCTTTACCTAAGTAACTAGTATAGTTATGTATGCTTTACCTTTAGTTATATATGCTTTACCTAAGTAACTAGTATAGTTATGTATGCTTTACCTGAGTAACTAGTATAGTTATGTATGCTTTACCTAAGTAACTAGTACAGTTATGTATGCTTTACCTTTAGTTATGCATGCTTTACCTAAATAACTAGTATAGTTATGCCTGCTTTACCTTTAGTTATGTATGCTTTACCTAAATAACTAGTATAGTTATGTATGCTTTACCTGAGTAACTGGTATAGTTATGTATGGTTTACCTAAGTAACTACTACAGTTATGTATGCTTTACCTAAGTAACTAGTACAGTTATGCATGCTTTACCTAAGTAACTAGTATAGTTATGTATGCTTTACCTTTATTTATGTATGCTTTACCTGAGTAACAAGTATAGTTATGTATGGTTTACCTGAGTAACTGGTATAGTTATGTATGGTTTACCTAAGTAACTACTACAGTTATGTATGCTTTACCTAAGTAACTAGTACAGTTATGTATGCTTTACCTTTATTTATGTATGCTTTACCTGAGTAACAAGTATAGTTATGTATGCTTTACCTAAGTAACTAGTACAGTTATGTATGCTTTATCTAAGTAACTAGTACAGTTATGTATGCTTTACATAAGTAATGTTATGAGCCAGACTACAGCTTGTTGTTGACATTTAGCTGCTCTTTTTGCACTAAGATGATGCACCTCGGTGGTATTCATTTTCACCTGGATGTGTAGTATTTGTGTACAAATTCGTAATATGTTTCTAGATATGCTACATTTCCATGTATCTCTGGGTCTGCCTTTGATCAGTCAGCTATTTATCTAAACTCAAACATCCTCCATTGAGTGCTGCACCTCTTGTCAGGGTGAGTATATTTTAATCTGTTCTGCATGGCCTCTCCATGTATTATGCTTCACATCAATTTGGATTTAATTGTATATTTTTTTATTGATTTATTTACTTTGATAAGATTGGTCCAAGCAGGTCTATGGCATCTTATCAAGATAGAATATGGTTTTACAGACTGGGAGCAGTTTGTCAGGCCATGGGAATTTTTTTTCTGCTCCTCTTCCAGTAAGTGCTATGGAATATTTGACATCCACCTAAAGTGCCACCAATCCAGTCAGGTGGGGCCTTGGTTTAAGGTGCCATTTAAAGGCTGGCACCTCAGGAGTTCAGCAGCACCCCAAGCTGTATTGCAATACTAATACTGGACATGAGCACATATTTTGTTATCAGAGGTGAATGCGCTACAAGATGAGGCCTTGATGCTTCTATATCTTAGAAGCCCTTTGGTGTGACCATATGGTCTGCTTTTCATTTGTCAGATATGATATATTGTCCTGTAGAAAAGCTTCTGCCTGGCCTGTAATATGCACACTTAAATTATTTTAATGTAAAGTTTCAAAAAGTCCCTTATCTTACTATTAGTAAACAGAATTTCTGGTCCAAAGGTAAGTGGTATGATATGTGTGCACTGCATTTCAGTAAACTATTCAAAACTGGTATTTTTAGGGATTTAATGGCTTCAGTTTATAGCTTAAATGTTTTTTCTTTAATTTTAGATACAACATTCTCCCAACCTGCATGAAGTTTAATGATAGTGAGATGGTACGAAGTGATTTATGTTGTGCAGTTTTACAAAGAATTTAAACTCTTCTGGAAGAAATGGGTCTCGCAGCAAGAAGTTCCCTGGTTAAATTCTCAGGTAGGGGTACCTTCTCTGTGGAATCTGCCTGTCCTCCCTGTGTTTGCGTGGGTTTCCTCCATGTGCTTCAGTTTACTCCCACATTCCAAAGACATGCAGTAGGTAGATTGGACAATCTAAATTGCCATAGGTGTGAGTGTGTGGTATGGATGAACTACTGTGGTAGGGCTAGCCACCTGGTGATGTAAAGCTTGGCTGTAGATGATTGTCACTGTTGAAGTGACACCCAGACCCCATGTGCAAAAAATAGGAAAAAGGAGTTGTAGATGGATGTATTCATTTGAACATTGTTCACAATACTGCAGCAATGCATTCTGTAGTAGCTGAAATCACACAAATAATCACATGCCATGGGAAAGGGGATCACCTATAGCAAGTAAGAACACTAAGCCCATAAGTACAAACTGAGCATGCACACACTACCATGGCAATGATGGTCATTGTCATAATGATATAATATGAACCATCAGCATGCATAACTCTTGTATAATTGATTCTTTGATTCTGTATTTTAATTGCATTCAGTAATTAGCTTTTTCCATGCTAGTCATACTGTATACATTACTTTTCCCTGTAATGACTCAAATACACATGTATAAAGCCACATTGCTTGAAACGTTCATTTTTTCCTGTTTAAATCATTTTCATAATAAAATTTTCTCTATATACATTGGAATTAGATCAACCACTGTATGTAATTATTCCATAGGCTAAGGTCACCGGTAATAAATCTTTATCATGGTTGTTAAACTATTTCATGGTTTATGTTTTTTGTCCTGTAGCACTGTTAGTAACTGCATTCATACCAATATTTTTATATGTAAATCAAACAAACAAAAACATCTTTGAGAACAAGATCATACTACAAAAATTGTTTCCTTATAAAATTTGTCAATAGTGTGAAAACCATTCAACAGTCATGTTTATGACATCAATTCCTCAGCTTCTTTGCCTTAATACCGAAGGTCAACAGTAAAAAATAATTGTGCTTAATCAGTGTTATTATCGGCTGTGTTCTTACTATTGAAAACCGGCCCACCCTCACTGCCTGTAAAACTAAGGCTACCATTGACATGTACTCCTGTCTAAACTGTGCGGTCACCTTACTACTTCCACATTATCTGGACCACTAATGGAACACATGCCTTTAAAGCAGGAAAGCTGCAGAAGCAAGAAACTATCAGTCTGGGACAGGAGTGTGACATAAAGGAACTTGAGCTAGAGGGAGTGTCTAAATATTTGGGAATTGCTGAAGGGTCAACAGTACAACATGAATAAATGTGCATAAAACTTAGTAAGGAATATTTTAGAGACTGAAATTAATACTGAAAACAGCTCTGACATCTAGAAACAAAGTCCAAGCCAGTAATCAGTTTGCATTCCTGTTCTAACTTACAGTTTTGGAGTGATTGACTGGCCCTAAAATGTATTAAACCAGTTGGACAGGAAAACAACAAAAACAAAATGCCTCATGCTTATCAAATGATTTGTAAAAATCAATGTATACCAAGATTATAATATTCCCCATTCTGAAGGAGGTATGGGCCTCCTCAAAACTGATTACTTGTATACATCTGCAATCATAGGACTACGTACATATCTGCTAACCTCACAAGATCAAAACATAAATAACATTTTAAAACATGAGGAGAACAAGTCCATGATGGCTTCCCCGCTTAGTTTAGCAGAAATATATCAGTGTCAAGTGGGAATGGAAATAAAACCAGAAGTGGATAAAAAGGAGATAGCAACTGAATGTGCCAAAAAACAAACAAAAAAAAGAATATAAGGTGAAAGAGCAGATGAGAAGGCAAGAAATGTGGAAAATGCATAAATATAGTTACAAGTACAGAAAACCCCTGGAGCATTCTCATGCCTATCAGGATCTAATACAGGTATGGGTAAGAAGAGGTGAATTTAAACCAAAAAATGAAAGGTTAATATTGGTGACCCAGGATAGTCAGCTATGCACATGTTGGTTTACAATGTCCATTGAACATGTTGGAGAAATAGACAAATGTAAGTTTTGCTAAACAGAACTGGTAACGGTCACACATCTTGTTGCTGAGTGTGATATATTAATGGCAGAAGGCCTGTATACTGAAAAGCATAATAATGTGGCAAAGACTGTTGCATTACAGATTGTGCAAACATAATAATACTGAAGTAGCTGATAACCATTGGAAACATGAGCCCCAAAGCAAGAAGTTTATATCATATGGATTACCCATTACCAACGGTTCAAAAAATAGATGCGAGAAAACTAGATAAAGTAGTCAATGAAAAGAAGACAAAAGTAGCATCGATCATTGAAATTGCTACATCCAGTGATTACAGTGTCTTATGTACAGAGAGACACAAAGTCATAACATTCAGGATTTGTAGGTAGAAATGAGGGTAGTGTGGAAGAAAGATATGCAGACAGTTCCAATAATAGCAGGATCAATGGGTTTCATGAAAAAGAATTTACAGACGGATTTAGATATGTTATCAATATATGTAACTGCATATGAATTGCAGAAGGAGTTGATTCTGAGCACATTGCGGGCGCTGTGAAGAGTACTTTTGGCTAACATCAAAGATTGAAACAATACTAATTTCTTGGACTTTATACTTTGACTTAGAAATGGAATTCATTTCCATCATGGTTAGAAACCCAAAAGTCTTGAAGAAATAAAAAAAAAATATGGAACAAATGCATGATTAGAGGATAGTATAACAACTTACGTAGACAATCTATTGCTAAACAACTATGCTATCACTACACTCTTCCGTTAGCATTTACATTTAGTCCTCAATTTGCCAATGTATGTTTACACTCTAAAGAGTCAGCAACCAACCATATTGTTATCCAGAACCACATTACTATACATCATTCATATAAATACTAACACTGATTCTCATGTCTGTCCTTCTGTCATAACTACCAGTCACCTTTACCTGTAATAATGTCACATATTGTTATCCAGAACCACATTACTATACATCATTCATATAAATACTAACACTGATTCTCATGTCTGTCCTTCTGTCATAACTACCAGTCACCTTTACCTGTAATAATGTCACATATTGTTATCCAGAACCACATTACTATACATCATTCATATAAATACTAACACTGATTCTCATGTCTGTCCTTCTGTCATAACTACCAGTCACCTTTACCTGTAATAATGTCACATATTGTTATCCAGAACCACATTACTATACATCATTCATATAAATACTAACACTGATTCTCATGTCTGTCCTTCTGTCATAACTACCAGTCACCTTTACCTGTAATAATGTCATATATTGGTTATCCAGAACCACATTACTATCCATCATTCATATAAATACTAACACTGATTCTCATGTCTGTCCTTCTGTCATAACTACCAGTCACCTTTACCTGTAATAATGTCACATATTGTATCAGAATCAGGGACAAAGACTGTACTGCTCTTCCTTTCTTATGCTGGTTTCTTGGGTGGTGTTTAAGCTTTATTTGTTATGTATATGGCAGGAACATAGATCTCAACCTATTAGCACAAAAGATATGGACTAAGCCAAAAACAATGGGGGAACAAAGCCCCAAAAATAGGGACAAATTTTAAATATTGCTCTTATAGAGTTAGAAAAAAGTATTTCTCCATACATAAAACCTAACCAGAAACTAAGGCCTAGCATGGTTTTCCAGGGTGGTCATGATATAAGCCTTACCCCAAAAATAAGCCCCAGTTAAGATCATCAACAACACATGACAGACTTGTTGAATTATAAAATAATAATATTATTGACACCTGTTGACTAAGGTTATCGTACTCTGCTCGCCATTTTTGGACCATTCGGACACTCAACTTCTTCTCTTTGCAGAAAGTCATAGGATTCTTTCCCCGGGAGTCCTCCACAATTCTTACTGTAACCCTAATCCTCACTCCCACTTGCCGTTTGAGATCCTTGGTCCATAAACACTGGCAAGTGCACTTTGATTGGTCAAAGTACAGACAGCGCACGTAAAACATGTGCACTTGATAACGAATGGGTGTGGTTGTGTCTTCTTAACTGTCGCCATTTTTGTTGTCACTCCTGTCTCGTAAGTCTTCAATTAATACCCCCAGACAAGATGAGTGCAAAAAGAAAGAGCTATTCCATTGAGTACTAGAAAGGAATCTTGGAGGACTCCCGGGGAAAGAAAAGAGAAGAAGTTGGATCTCCGAATGGTCCAAAAATGGCGAGTAGAGTATGATAACCTTAGTCAACAGGTGAACGAGGGAAATGCTAAGAAGTGCAAGTGTGGATCAGGTTGGCAACCGTTATTTCCTGAGCTGGAAGACATCATCTGTGAATGGATTGCTAACAGGAGAGCAAAGGCATTGGTTGTGCGCAGGGTTGATATTCAAGCATTTGCCCTTGCAATGGCACCACAGTTAGAAATATCCCCAGAAGAATTCAAAGCATCACAAGATTGGCTGGATGGCTTCCTTCAGTGATATGAACTGTCTCGAAGAAGATCGACAACACTGTTCAAGCTGGAAGATACTGAAGTTATTAAACGTGCACTTGGGTTCAAGTCCTTTGTTGATGGCATTGACTATTCTAAATACCAACTCTCCAACATGATTGCTATGGATGAAACTGCAGTGTTTATGGGCCAAGGATCTCAAACAACAATTGATCAGAGGGGTGCCTCGTCAATCTACATTCCCTCCACTGGTTATGAAAGTGCACGTGTTACCTGTATTTTAGATGGAAAGAAAACCCCACCTCTAACCATTAGTAAGGGTTGGGAGGGTGGCCTAATGGTTAAGGTGTTTACCTTGCAAATGCAAGGTGCAGGGTTTAAGTCTCACAAGGGATAATTGGTTAGGCTTAAAATGGCTTGGAAGGGCAGTAAGCTTAGTACTAATCTGTGAACCTATGAACCTAAGGGCAAGAAAGATAAGATTGAACGTGTCTCAGGCATTTACATTCTTGAAACCAAAAAAGCCTGGTGCATGCAAGCAGTTATAAGGAAGTGGGTCGATGTAATGCTGCCACTTCTTTTGCAAGGTGGTGAAAGAGGTCTGCTTGTCTGGGATTCAGCCAGCACTCACTGTGCTAAAGACATGAAGAACTTCCTTGCACAGAGAAGAATAGATCAAATAATGATTCTCGCAAGAATGACTGCCTATCTCCAGACTCTTGATATTGCAATAAACAAGCCATTCAAGGACCATTTGCACATGGAACTCAATGACTACATTGAAAATAGAATGAAGAGAAATCAGCGTGGAAACTTTGTGAAGCCTAGCCTGCAAGAGGTCGTGACTTGGGTGAAGAATTCATGGGATAAAATCACTGACAGCTGTGCTGCCAATGCACTATGAGCAGGCTACATGGACAAGCAGTGCTCATTTAAGGAGAGCTCTATTGCTAGGCATGACAGATTGGGGCCACTGGTTCTACCGGAAATGGAGTTGCAAGAAATTCAGGGGGTTGGAGACTTATGACAATGTTCCAGAAGAAGATGACATGACTGTATTTGAATAAGTTTTCCATTATCAGGGCAACAGAATGGATTGCTTCTGTTTTCAGCTGCCAGCAAGCTCGTCAGTTTTTTGACTTTATTGTATTAATGTAACATTTCTTTATCAAGGGGTAATTGCAAAGTAAGGCCACTAGTTCCCAGACTTCATTTTTATGACTTTCCATCATTCTTCTCTTACGGTTTGGGTAAGGAATAAAGAAAGCATCACCACTCAAAAAGTGGCAGTTATTCACCTGTTTTATTCCCCTCCTCCAATACACATGTATTGAGATTTTTCTGCACTTTCTGTTAAGCATGAAATATTTCACTGTGAAAGCCAAGGTGTAGATATTCTGAAGGTGAAATGTTTGTTGCACTGTTTATGTAGAATTCTCACACCACTGTTAACGTATTACCTAGAACTGTTGCCCAACAATGGAAAAAGTATCAAATAAATGTCAATTTGTGTACATGAATAAATCGATTTTTGTACATGAATAAATGTTGATTTGTGTACATGAATAAATCGATTTTTGTACATGAATAAATGTTGATTTGTGTACATGAATAAATATCGATTTGTGTACATGAATAAATGTCAACTTTTGTACTGAATAAATTAATAAATGTAGATTATTGTACCGGGGGGGGGGTAAATAAGGCATCCCCTGATAATAAGCCCTAATGTGTATTTCGGCGGGGAAAAAGTACAAGACCAGGTCTTATTTTCGGGGAAATATGGTAGAATAAAAAGTCTTCTGTTACCTTGTATTTTCTGAAGGACATGAAGTCTGAAGCCTGACATCAATGAGGAAACCTAGCTTGTTGTGTTTTCAGGGCTTGCATGCATCTATGAAGCTGGAAGCTATGTTGTCAGTAGTCTGACTACCAGAAGGGTCTCCCAAGGTGGACAGGTTACAGTGAAAGTGCCAGACTAAAAGGTTTCCACCTGTCTGGGCAGCAGTAGACTGACAGTGCTGGAGGTGAATGATCATGTTCAATGTGACAACTGCAACAACATTGAATCCACACTGCACAGAAGAAAGGCCCGGCAATATACTGCTGTATTTTGCCAAGAAAACTTGATGGACAGTGAACAAAAAAGAAATTCCATGTAGTGCTGGAAGATAGTCCTATAGGTCAGAAGACACTCACCATGCTATGAGGGAAGAGCAACTCATCGATTCAAGTACATCTGGTGCTTGTAACACTAATGGATCAAAACTACAAGGTCATCCAGTTGCTGAAGTTGCTAGACTGAAAGAAAACATCAGGAGCTGCAAAGACATGATCAAAATCAGAACTTGGAATGCGTGAAACACGAGGAAAAGTAGACATTGTTAAATCTGAAATGAACAAATAAATTAAGTGGACCAGACAAGGACATTTCCAAATGGATGAGCACTGGGTTTGCTATAGTGGCCATGAAACACATAGAAAGAATGGAGTTGTGATCACTGTGAACAAGAGACTCGCAAAGACAGTGCTGAAATACAATGCTATCACTGACAGATTAATCTTGATTCGCTTTCAAGGAGCACCAATTAACATGACTATCATGCAGGTCTATGCCCCGATGAGTGATGCCAAAGATGATGAAATCAAAGCTTTCTACGATCAGCTGCAAAATGAGATAGAACAGACATCCAAACAAGATTTACAAATAATCATGGGAGACCTGGATCTGAAAGTAGGAAAAGGAAACAAAGATTCAATGACTGGAAAGTACAGTGTTGGAGACAGAAATGAGGCAGGCAGCAGATTCATCAAACTCTACACAGCCAACAGTCTGGCAATCATGAATACTTTGTTATATCATAAGCATCGACTTTACATATGGACATCACTGAATGGGTTTTACCGAAATCAAATAGATTATATGTGTGTCAACCAAAGATAGATTTCAGATGTCATGACAACTAGAACTAGACCAAGATCAGACTGTGGCACTGATCATGAACTTCTGGTTTGTAAAATCAATGTGAAGTTATGAAAGAAAAGAGTTAATCAGGCAGGCAGCTCAGATTGTGATTTAGATAACATACCCGAGGAATACTGGAGAAGACTTAACCAATATGAAGTACTAAACGTGGAAGATAAAGTCCCTGAAGAGCTTTGTTTTGACATAAAGACAACAATAACAGAGAAAGCTAAGAGAACACTTTCAAAGCAAATCAAAAAGAAGAAGCAACCGTGGATATCTGAAGAAGCTAAAAAGATAGTAGAAGAAAGAACAAAAGTCAAAATATCCAGCGATAGAAAAAAGATGACAAGTTTGAATCGGCTATTTCAATGAGAAATCAGGAGCAAAGAACAATCTTTCAGCGCAATCTGCCAGCAGATCAAATGCGAACATGTTCATGGGAAAGCTAGTCTAGCTTTCCAGTGCAACAAAAGAATAATGCAGAAATTTCACCCAAGAATAGGAATGCTCAAAAAGGCTGATAGAAAGATACTGAACAAGCCTGAGAGAATTTAAGAATGATGGAAGAACAATACTGAAAATCTCTATTCAAATGAAGTGGTCAAGGAACATAAAGATGAGGACCTAACAGAAGAAGAGACAGACATTTTAAAAGAAGAGGTTATTGCAGCAATTGATGCCCTGTTAAACAACAAAGCTCCTGGAGTAGATGAAATACTGATAGAACTCATTAAGGGATCTGATGGAGCCATTGCTGTGTTGACTAAATTGTGTCAATGAGTTTGTAAAGAAAGAAAGTGGCCAACAGATTGGAAAATATCTATTTTGTACTGATTTATAAGAAAGGAGATGCCCAGGAATGCAGCAACTATTGGACAAGCATTCTACTTTCTCACGCAAGCAAAATCTTGTTAAAGATAATCCAGTTTCGCTTGCAGTCATTCGTAGACAGAGAATTGCCAGAATCTCAAGCAGGATTCAGAAAAGGAAAAGGGACAAGAGATATCAGTGCTGACACTCTATGAATGCTAGAAAAAGACTAAGGAATATCAGAATAGGATCACAGGATCATAGGAAGTTACTAGGCTATTGGTCCTGAGGCCCTTACAAGCCTAGCCAAGAATTTAGCCCATGTTCCAACAAGTCAGCACCCTATGCCACTGTCCAGCAGGGAGGGACACAGGTGGAATCCCAGGGGTGTATTTTCTGTTCCCCATTCAGTTATCTGGGTTGCACTAAAAAAGATTTAATGAGGTACTCTGCTTTACATGGAGAGTGGGTGAGTCTCTGGGATACAAATCTGTCCTGCCAACATGTCCTGTTGATGTCACAAACCAGGTTGAGGTCATGCATGTGAGTTACTTGAGTGGAGCTTGACTTGCAGATATGCAGCAGTCCCATCAGGGCGGGGTCTGAAATTGCTTTGTATGCCAGACAGAGGTCACCTCTGAGGAGTCTGTAGGAGACTGGGTAGAGGGACAGGTCTTTTAGCCTATCTGTGTAGGGTAGATGTTTGAGGTCCTGGATTCTCCAAGTGAGGAACCTCTGTGGTCTCTCCAGCTGCTGCATGTGCTTTGTGAGGTACATGCCAAAAGGGGCATTGTAAAATCCAGGGATTTTATGACCACCTTGTCCCTGGATGAGATACCCTTACTACTGAGATGGGCCATGTAGAAAGCTTTCCATACAATGGAGGCAATCTGATGGTCAGAAGTCAGTTTGTTATCAAACTGGGTGCCCAAGTCCCTCATGACTGATGGGGTGCTTAGTACCTTAGTATCAATGTGATAATTTGTAGGGATGTCACTCTCCCCAAAAGGGCACCTATTTATTTTTGCTTTATCGACTACAGTAAGGCCTTTGACTGTGTCAGTCATGAAAGACTCTGGATAACTCTATTACAAATGGGAATACTGAAACACATTGTACAATTAATAAAAAATCTTTGTGACAGCCAAGAAGCAATGATTTAAATGGAATATGGAAACACGTTGGTTTGGGGTTCGAAAAGGTGTACAAAAGGACTGCATCTTGTCACCACATTTGTTTAATCTGTATGCCAAAGTCATATTCCAAAAGGCTATTTTAGAGGAGGATAACACTGGAATACATGTAGATGGAAGACTGATAAACAATCTGAGGTACACTGATGACACAACACTGCTGACTGAAACAAAGGAAGATATGGAACATCTGTTGAGGAAAGTCAGAGAAGAAAGATGAAGGATGGGACTAGATCAGAACATGAAGATGACCAAGATTATGTCGACTGATAACGTGAATAAATTTGAGCTTGATGGAGAAGAAGTCGAGACAGCTTCAAATATGAAACTTTTTGGTGCCCTTGTGACCACTGATTCGACTAGCACTCATGAAATATTACATTGTTTGGCATAGTGCTAGGTGGATATGAAGTCTCTAGATAAAATATTCAAAAGTAAGGATATCAGACTGCAGACAAAGATAAGATTAATTCAGACTCTTATATTCTCAGTTGTCAACTATGGTTGAGAAAACTGAACGATCCGGAAACAAGACCGAAGGAAGATTGACTCATTTGAAATGTGGTGCTGGAGAAGAATTCTGCATGTGCCATGGGCAGTGAGATGGACCAACAAGTCGATCATAGAGGAAATTAAACTGGAAATGTCACTCGAAACACAAATTATGAAACTGTGTTTGTCATAATTTGGTTACATGGTTTGGAGGGAAAGCTCATTGGAAAAGGACACCATGACTGGAAAGACTGAGGGTATAAGGTGCAGTGGAAGACCACCAATGAGATGGATCAATATGATCACAACGACAGGTCGGACATTGGATGAGCTCATCAGACTAGCAGAAAACTGAATCCTTTTTAATTTTTTAGTCTATCAAGTCACCAAGACTTGAACTCAAGTTGGTGGGACATAACATAACATAACATAACATAACATAAGGTCTGAAACTCTCTATCAAGTCACCAAGACTCAAACTCGAGTTGGGGGGACATAACATAACATAACATAACATAACATGACACGACACGACACGACATGACATGACATGACATAACATAACATAACATAACATAACATAACATAACATAACATAACATAACATGAAGTCTGAAACTCAAATGCCTGTTATT